>NC_073691.1:132986393-133286393 GCF_029784155.1 Uranotaenia lowii | reverse complement strand
AGCCACAGTGTGTGTTAGAGAAAGATAGCGAAAATATCGACAAGTTAAAATGCTTGAGCACCCCCAGCGAAAAACATCGCACGGCGTGACAGTTCTGCAGTTGCGTTGGTATTAGTTTATGTTGCCGAAAACAGCTGACTGAAACAGCAGCAGCAAGCAGCAACACAGTCCAAATTAAACCACCGTCGAATCAAAACCCTCCGCAATAATAAACCGCCGCGAATCTAAATCGAAGTAATTTAGTGTTTTATTTCGAATCCGCGAGTTTCTAAGTGTCCGAACCGGTGCAAAGTTCATGTAAGAACATTTTGGTCCTTCGAGCCGGATTAAGGACATTTGTGGAAGCCCCGTGGATTGCCGATTGTTGGATCGAAAGCGCTATTGTTCACGGATTGTGTGAACCATTTTCGACGCCGTATTCGCCATCGCTGCCCCAGGAGAGACGACGCTGAAACGCCATCGCGGTTGCTGCTGCATATAAATGCTGTATGGTTTGGAGTGATTAATTGGATCAGCTGTTAACAACGGATCAGGAGAAGTTTTTAATCAAACGAGTTTGGTAAAGTGTACGATTGGTGGCTTGATGCATGTGGCCTACCTGAGTAGAAAAAATAAAGATTTTGCATGTGAGTAAGTCTTGGTTTGTTGCATGTGGTGTGAGCCTTGTACGCTGTTATTGGTCTAGGATTTCGCCGCATAATTTCACTTTGCTGTTCTCTATCGGTTGCCTCCCCCTCGCTGCTGTCAATAGGGTTGCCAGTTGTCAGTTTTTCGTCGCGGTACTGTGGAACGTCGAGTTGATTATTCGGTCAGTGAAAAATTAGTACAGTGTAACATATTTGGTGCAGTGTCAGATATTTAAAAGTGTAGCAATGTCTAAAAGTACGCTGAAGGCTTTGCTAAAACGTGAACGGCAGTTATATGTCATTTTTGATGGTACGGATAGATTCATCCAAACCTATCAGATTGATAGTGATCGGTGTCAATTAAGTTCGAGATTGCATGTGATTGATACTGTGTACAGTGAGTTTTTTGAAATACGGAGCAAAATTGAACTTTTGCTGGATGAAGCGGATGAGAAAGAACAGAAAGATGCTGACAGCGAAGTCAAAGGAGAGATTGCCAAGCAACGTGAAGAGGAAAACGACAAGGTTCTACAGCAATTCGATGACCGATACTTCGCCATCCGAGGTGACCTCCTTAGACTCCAAGGTGATAAGGATGCCTTAGGTGTGAACACAACCAGCAACAGTCAGAGTCAGTCTGCGTCAGGGAATACTTCAAGAGTAAAGCTGCCAGAGATACGTTTGCCGTCCTTCAGTGGAAAAATAAGAGAGTGGATTACATTCCGGGATTCCTTTCGAAGCCTTATCCATGACAACGAGCATCTGACGTCAATGGATAAGTTTACATACCTTCGTTCCTCTCTACAGGGTGATGCACTTAAGGAAATCAACAACATTGAGCTTTCAGAGGCAAACTACGACGTCGCCTGGAAAACTCTGCAAGTTCGTTATGAAAATAAGAAGCTGATTGTGAAGGCTCATCTCGACGCTCTTTTCGCCCTCGAACCGCTTAAAAAGGAGAATTATGACGGTCTGAACTTCCTCATCAGCGAGTTTGAGAAAAACTTGATGATGTTACAGAAAATCGGAGAGCCAACGGAGTCTTGGAGCACAATATTAGTCTACATGTTGTGTTCTAGACTAGATTCTGCAACATTGCGCCAATGGGAGACGCATTACGGGTCTAAGGAGGTCCCAACGTACGATGAGCTGCTTCTGTTCTTGCAAGGTCACTGCTCTGTTCTCCAATCAATCACCTCTGCAAGAAATCCACCATCCGAAGCCCGTCAGACGAGATCAACAGTTTGTAATACAACCATCAGATCAGTTTCACGTTGTCCGTTCTGTGCAGATCCATGGCACTCACCGTTCCAGTGTGGCAAATTTCAACGGATGAAGGTTCCCGAGCGAATGGATGCTGCCATTCGAAACAAGTTGTGTCGGAATTGTTTGATGCCAGGCCACTTCTACCGAAATTGTGAACGAGGTTCTTGCCATCATTGTCAGCAGAAGCACCACAGTATGTTACATTCTAGATCCTCCGTTCCACAGCCGCAGTTTTCGGCACAATACCGACAGCAGAGTCAAACGCGTTCGGCGCAACAAATACCGTTTCAACCGCAACCGCAGCCAATGAATCAACAGCAACAACACAACTCAAGACCAGTACAGCATGCGCACACCACTACACAGCATGCACAAACCCACTCACACAACACAAACACAAATCCAGACAACGCACAAGCCACCACAAGTCAGAATTACGTAGCACTTCCGTTTACACCGTCTCGTAATATTTTACTGTCCACGGCGATGATACGAGTCAAGGATCGTTTTGGAAATACACTTCTGGCACGTGCGCTGCTAGATTCGTGTTCTCAGCATTGTTTAATGACACGTGAATTCTCTCGACGACTTAAGTTCCATGAAACCCCAACGTTTTTGTCGGTGCAAGGCATCGGCTCGTCTCAAATGGTTTCAACGAAGTTAGTTTCCGCAGAAGTTGGTTCCAGATCCCCCAGAATTTCTCAGTTTAAAGAATGGATGCAATTTTTTGTACTGCCAAGGTTAACAGTTGATCTGCCTACTGCTGCTTTTGATCCTTCGATCCTTACGCTGCCGAGTTCGGCCTGTTTAGCAGATCCTGGGTTTTATGAGTCTGGTCCAATTGATGTTATTATTGGAGCCGAATTTTATATGGATTTATTGTCAGATGGAAGAATGAAGCCGTTAGAGAACGGACCCACATTACAGAATACAGTTTTTGGATGGATTGTGTCTGGTAGATTGCCCAATAATCAAAATTCAGTTTCTCAGTCAGAAGTTTATGTTTGTTCAGTCGGTGATATTCAAGATCAGCTTACACGTTTTTGGGAGCTCGAAACATGTCATGTTCGCAGCGTTCAGTCGATTGAAGAGTCAGCTTGTGAAGAGATTTTTAAGAATACTACTGTCAGAGATGAGTCAGGAAGGTTTGTTGTAACTTTGCCTAAAAAAGAAGGTTTTTTGAATCGGATTGGAGATTCTAAAGTTATCGCCACGAAACGGTTTTTGAGTTTGGAGAAACGATTGTCAATGGATTCTGAGCTGAAAAGGTTGTATTCTGAATTTATTCATGAATATCAGAGTCTTGGTCATATGTCAGAAGTTATCGTCAGCTCATGTCAGTTAAATGAAGTTTGCTACTATTTGCCGCATCACGCTGTTCTTAAGCCCGAAAGCACCACGACAAAGTTACGGGTGGTTTTCGACGCTTCCTGTAAGTCGTCGACAGGAGTTTCTTTAAATGATGCGCTTATGGTTGGCCCGGTTGTACAAGATGAGCTGATCGATATTGTATTGCGATTCAGATTGTGTCAGTTTGCGATTGTGGCAGATATTGCCAAAATGTACCGTATGATCCAAGTTCAGAAATCAGACCAAAAATTGCAGAGAATTCTTTGGCGAGACTCCACCGATCAACCCCTTCGCACTTACGAGTTGTTAACAGTAACTTACGGAACAGCGTCAGCGCCTTACTTGGCAACAAAGTGTTTGCAAGTCCTAGCCGATCAGGGTTCTAAAACTCATCCCTTAGCGTCGAAGATTTTGAGTCGTTGTTTCTACGTCGATGATATGCTTGCTGGAGTTGACAGTATCGAAGAAGGTGTACAGTTAGTCAAAGAAATGTCAGAGTTAATGGACTCAGCAGGTATGTCTTTGCGAAAATACGTTTCGAACAGCTCAGAAATACTCTTAGAAATCCCTGAAAATCTTCGAGATGAACGTTCGGTTTTGGAGCTTGATTCATCAAGCTCACCGGTGAAAACTTTGGGATTGTTATGGGAACCAGAGTCAGATGTTTTTCGGTTTAGTACCCCTAGTTGGAAGAGTTCAGCACCCATTACGAAAAGGTCAATTTTGTCAGATGTTTCCAAGTTATTTGATCCATTGGGATTAGTCGGTCCTGTGATTATTCAGGCAAAAATTTTCGTTCAAGAACTTTGGAAACTTCAATGCGGATGGGATGATGAGCTTACCGAAGATTTAAAGAGCGCTTGGGATGAATACAGAAGAAATTTGATTGGGTTAGATAATGTGTCAGTACCACGATGGGTGGGTGTCAGTAAAAATGTCAGTTCATTACAAATACATGGATTTTGTGATGCGTCAGAGAAGGCCTATGGGGCCTGTATTTATGTCAGAACTGTGTCAGAATCGGGTGAAACTGTTGTTCAATTGATGACCTCAAAATCACGAGTCGCTCCTTTAGAGAATCTCCAGAAAAAGAAGAAACGTCAGTCAATTCCAAGGTTGGAGTTGTCGTCTGCATTACTGCTTGCTCACCTGTTTGAGAAGCTCGTGAAAGGCACGGAGCTGTCTTCTTTCAAATCGTTTTTCTGGACAGACTCGATGATAGTCAAATGTTGGCTTGCATCTTCACCGTCAAGATGGACTAATTTTGTGGCAAATCGGGTGTCCGAAATCCAGCATATTACACGGTCGGGCGTGTGGAGTCATGTCGCAGGCACAGAAAACCCAGCGGATATCATATCGCGAGGAATGACCCCCGCTCAGTTACAGTATCAGTCTCTTTGGTTTCATGGTCCCAGTTGGTTACGATTGGAGGAATCGCATTGGCCTCAACCTCAACAAGTTTGCCCAGAAATACCCAGTTCCATGCTCGAAGAGAGAGGAGCTGTCACTGCCGTCGCTGATTCTTTGACAACCAATGAGATATTTGAATTGAGAGCCTCACTTGTAGATTCAATTCGGTTGACCGCGTACTTTTTGCGATTTCGCTTCAATGCGCAAAAGTGCAACAACAGTAACAGAAAAGTCGGATATTTGTCAGCTTCAGAGTTAGAAGAAGCCCTTCAGTGCTTAGTCAGATTGTCCCAAAAAGAAAGTTTTCCGAAAGAATATACAGATTTGTCGAATAACCGTCAGATTTCAGCCAGTTCAAAGTTGCTGTCTCTCAATCCACGCATGATAAATGGAATAATTTGTGTCGGTGGTCGATTAGAGAATGCAGCAATCTCTGAAACTAGGAAACATCCGTTTATCTTAGACTACAAACATCCGCTTACCAGATCAGTCATGTCTTATTACCATCAGAAGTTGTTTCACGCTGGACAGCAGCTTTTGATCGCAACAGTTCGTCAGAAGTTTTGGCCAATTCATGCAGGCAGTTTGGCTCGGTCAGTAATCCATAATTGCGTACGTTGTTTTCGTGCTAGACCCAAAATTCAAGAGCAGCTTATGGCTGATTTACCCCCGGAAAGAGTGACACAAAACCCAGTATTTCAACGTGTGGGAGTAGATTACTGCGGCCCATTCCTTGTCACTTACCCCCAACGTCGATGTCGCCCGGTGAAGGTATTTGTAGCCATTTATGTGTGTCTGGTTACGAAAGCTGTGCATCTTGAAGTCGCGTCAGATTTGTCAACAGATGGGTTTCTTGCCACTTTCAAACGGTTTTGTGGCCGAAGAAGCACACCAAGCTTGATTATGTGCGATAATGGCAGAAATTTTGTAGGAGCCAAACGGAAACTCGACGAACTTTCCAACCTATTCAGCGAGAAAAGTTTTCAAGGATCGGTTGTAAAGCACTCAGCAAACCAGGGGATTGAATTTAAGTTTATCCCAGCTCGATCACCCAATTTTGGCGGGCTTTGGGAGTCTGCAGTGAAATCATTCAAATCTCTCTTGAAACGCGCACTTGGTTCCCGCACATTTGGTTTAGAAGAGTTGCAAACTGTTACTGTCCAAATCGAGGCTGTCTTAAATTCACGTCCGCTTACTCCGTGCAGTAATGACCCGAACGATTTCGAAGCACTTACACCAGGTCATTTTTTAGTTCAAAAATCGCTCACCGCACCCCCAGAGCAGAACTGGGAAGACACGCCTGATAATCGCCTAAACATTCTGCACAGAATGGAGAAAACTGCTCAAGGTATTTGGAAAAGATGGTCAACTCAATACTTGTCTGATCTGCATAACAGAACAAAATGGTCCAAGCAGCGAGATAATATCAAGGTCGGGACGATGGTAGTCCTAAAAGAGGAAAATTTACCGCCATTACAGTGGGAAATTGGAAGAGTGTCAGAAATTCACCCTGGATCAGATGGTAATGTCAGAGTTGTAACTGTTCGAACGCAATCTGGAAGTTACCAAAGAGGCATTTCGAAGATATGCATCTTGCCAATTCGTGATAACGATGTCACATCAGAGAAAGAATAACCGAGTTAGATTTCGTCAGATTTGAGTTTGTATTTGAATTCTTCTAAGTATGAAGATCACAAGTCAAAATTCAGTTAAATATAATTGAATGTACACTGTTTATGTCCGATCTAACATTGTGAGCATGCTACATGTTATGTTTATTAGAAAAATTCCATCAGAATACTGTTTTCCTTCAGATTTATTGAGTCAGATTAATTGTGTCAGAATGAAACGTAAGGTTTCACTATCAGAGGCGTTAAGCGCCAGTACAGCATTACTATCAGAGGCGTTAAGCGCCAGTACAGCATTACTATCAGAGGCGTTAAGCGCCAGCACAACATTGTGCACGTTCGAATTTGAGGATGGTCCTCCTAGTGATGCAGTGCGCCTACCGTAAAACAAGGTTGACAGGTACCAATCAACCTTCTCGTCCAAGCAGAGCAGCGTCCGGCAGGCCTGGCCAGCATTGTCACGCGCAGCTCAGGCAGAAGACCTCGTACATGGACATCGAACTGTTGAATACACCACCAAGGGAGGAACGGAAGCGTCTGAGGCGTCCGCGGAGGCCCACTGGCCTCCGCACCAGGCAAGTTTTCCTTCAAATTTGTAATTCAACAGTTTACAAAGCGCACTTCATTCTACCAGGTCACCCGTTTACTGATCAACGCACGTCATCGAGTCCAATCACACATCGGTGTTATCGCGGAATATCAACGCAGTTATGAATTCACCAACAGTACAGCAGTCAACTGAAATCAGCACATCCTAAAAACAGCGAAACGACCGAAATCAGTTTCATCATTCAACGAAGGTTTTCAAAATCAACTTACTGGTAACCGTATCTCCACTGCAGGTCGCAGTCGTCGCAGTGTACATCATTAACATCAGCTGGTCACGTATATGCAGCAGCCAACGGGACCCATCGTACATAAATCAGCGGCTCACACAATCACCAATTATCACACACTGCCGATTAGCGAACAATATTTTTACCACAACTCACAACAGAAGCAAATTTTAGCTTGTAGCACATAGTACCGTTTTCATGCAGAAACTGAAATCAAAACAAAACGAATTATTTTTGTATAACATTAGAGTAAGCGAGAAGGGTTGAAAAGATATTTCAAGGCGGGCGGTATATGTTAGAGAAAGATAGCGAAAATATCGACAAGTTAAAATGCTTGAGCACCCCCAGCGAAAAACATCGCACGGCGTGACAGTTCTGCAGTTGCGTTGGTATTAGTTTATGTTGCCGAAAACAGCTGACTGAAACAGCAGCAGCAAGCAGCAACACAGTCCAAATTAAACCACCGTCGAATCAAAACCCTCCGCAATAATAAACCGCCGCGAATCTAAATCGAAGTAATTTAGTGTTTTATTTCGAATCCGCGAGTTTCTAAGTGTCCGAACCGGTGCAAAGTTCATGTAAGAACAGTGTGAATAGTGTAGTTTTTTTAGTCTTTTGAAATATAATTTGAATAGACTTGCTTTATTTACACGAGATCAACATGAGATCCTTTAATATGTTTCCAAATAAATAAATGTATTGTGAATAAATAAATTGGAGTAAAGACTGAATTAAGGGTGTGGGAAAAATCTTGATTCTTGATTGAACTAATTTGATTCAAAATTATTTATATCATTTTTTTTAGATTTGTAAGTTTATCAGTTCTTCATGATTTCATCCAGTTTAACCCTTTCCTTACCACGAGGTTTTTCACGCTTTAAAAAAAGTAATATTGATTAACAACTTTGGAGTTTGAAGTGGACCATTTATGCTGCTTTGGGATTGTTATCAAAGGGTGCAAATGAAGAACAAGAAATAATTGCAAAAAAACATGAGAATGAAATCTCTCATTGATCACAAACTAAAACGATCCTATTTGGTAATATTTTTATTGGTATACCCATCTGTCAAAAGTCTAATTATTGAAATTTTTGATATTTTAAATTTTGCCTTGAACAGTGGCCTCCATGACATTTTGCGCCAGAAAAACAAAACATGCCATTTAAAAAAAAATTACAAACTTTTACAAATATTTCGACACATGTGGTCATTTGAGGATTGTTTTTTAACGGAATGATTTTCATGAGCTATAATAAAAAGCTTTACAAAAAAAAGTACGTTTTGTACCCAGTGTATCACCAGTTATCCACTTTACTTTTTGAAAAATTTAAATGTTTTAGTTGAAATCTAAGTAAATCATCATTTGATTCTGCTTGCATAGGCAACCTTCTGAACGTTAGTATTTTTATTTGAGAAAAGTTATGTAAACTTATCAAGTTATTGAACAACAAATTACAACTTGATTTAAATTCGAAAAACATCGATGATTGCATGCAAGATTGGCTACCAAACAAATTCACCTCAAATTAGGCTCTTCCAACTCGCAAATGTTGGTAGCAGCTGCTCGATTGGTTTGGCGCGAGAACTAGCATCAAGCCATCTAGCGAAGGTTGGGCGCCTTTGTAAAAGCCCATTAGTATTGCGTATTCAGAGAAAAATTGTATTCACGCAACGGTAGTTAGACCCGAAATTTGACAACCGTAATTTGACAGCTCGATTGATGGGCTGCATTTTTGTCAGTGTAACCGAGTAACACTGAAGAGAATAATCATCTTATATCTGAGGCTTCTTTTCTGGTGGTGTTTTATGTTGTCCTTTGATAAAGAGTAGCATATGCGAATAAAAAGGTAGGTAGAAGTGAAACATGATTTTGCAAACTCAAAATCAAAACCGCTTTCAGGTATGGCGCTTTGAGAGCAGAAATGGAGAAGCATGCGTCTCCTAATACAATTGCCCATTGTTTGTTTGGGTACTATTTTTTGGGACTGGAAAAAGAAGAGCTTGCCAAAATTTACAACAACAACAACAACAACAACAATCGGAAATTGGGTTAGCAAGTTTGAACTCAACGGAACGGTTAACAGATGCAATAGGGAAAAAATCTTTTAAAAAATTTCCGAAACAGAGCGGAAGTGGATCGTTCAACAACTCCAACAACAACAACTATTGCTCCATCGGAAAATTCATTTTCATAAGCAGTAATCAATGAAATTCCCGAATGCACAGATGTCGATCAAATTTGATTCCATTTTATTATTTTTATATTTTTTACTTCCTTTACTTATGTTGTTCGGTAGAAATTAAGTAGCCAAATGTTTTCAAATTGTTTGTTTAATTAAATAAATGTTTCTAAAATATCAATGGTTTTCTTTAAATGAGATATTGAAAAAAAATGTTTTGGGTTGGTTTAGGCATCCATTTTTTTTTTTAAATCAGTGGTTGTTTCTTTTGTTTTATTACGAAAATAGGTAATAAAAAAACATTTCATGTTGATTGTTAAAGAGTAGTTTTTGAAATATATTTTGTTCTACAACTATAAGAGTTGATGTTTTTATAACTAAATTTGTTACGGAATGGTAAATATGTAAGGCTGAAGTCAACTTATCTACTGCAAATTATTGATTTTTTCTTGAGACGTCGAAAACTATCCCTTCACTATATTTTTTTTTGTAATTATGACATGGACTATAAATGATTCTGAACAAAGTGATGCTTGTTCTGTCGCGTTACTTAACGTGTCGTTCGCTTGTTATACCATCCGCTTTAAAGTTAGAAAATGAATGTCTTAATACTATAATTTTTTATAAATAAAGAAATAGATTGGTTCCCGTTTTGTTTTTCAAATCATTGATTCGATACATTTCTTTTCTAAATAACTGTGATAAATCATTTAAGAATTGGTAAAATGCATTGAAAACGGATTTAAATGTCACTGCATCATTCATAATTGACTTTTAAACAATGGTTTTTTTCCTCGAAAAAACTCATAAATATAATCTGAATTGTTTGTTTCAGTGCAACAGCTTTGACGTCTTGCGGTAGTTTTTCTTCTTCTTTTGGAAGAGTTGCATAAATCCAACTTTTCTCTGTAGGAGCAATATTAAAAAAGCAGCCTATTGTCAATCGTCGTGCGAACATACCAAATCGTCGCTTAATATTATAAGGTCGGGTACCTTCTACTAAAACCCAAGTTAATTTTAGTTGAGCAGTAGAATATACTTTCTATCACACCACACGGTCGGGCTATCAAGAACGATTTTTGAAAAATTATGTAGTTAAAAAGAATAAATCTGAACAAAATCAAGACAATATTCTTGAAAAATTCAAGGGAAAAAAGAAAGAAAATTACCTGAAAGTTAAAGTTTTTGGCAGCAGTGTAGAAATCGAATCAAACAATTATGTTCATTTCAAAAATATTTAAAAATCGTTTTTGATTGAACACGAAATTATAAAATTTTCAAAGAGAAACTTGAGTTGCAAAATAATCAGAATAAACCAGGGAACAATCCGGGAAGATTTAAGCAATATATGGGCATCCCGGTAAAATTTGACTTATCTCAAATTCTTTATTGGATTTATTGGGAAACTTGTATATGCCAAGAAAATCTAGAATAAACGATTATAAAAGCGATACCGTGATTCTACAGCATTCTCCTGTACGACCTCTAGTAAAAGTTACACGAATACACCTTAGATGTTTCACTGATTAATGATTGCGTAGCTTTTTCAATATTACTTCTGCATATTTTATAAATTATCCAACATCATTAGTAAATCTTGACAAGCCTGTTATTGTTCAAATTTTAAAAATAAATATTCGGCCGATTCGGCTGAATACTTAGCTCCACTATTCAGTGAGCCGACTATTCGGTTTAGCAGTTTTTGGGCGGTATTCAGCGCCAAATATTCGATACATCTAAAACCAGACTTGGCAAAAGTCATCGTCATGAGGCGTGAAGCTGTGACTGTGAAGCCTCTTGGTCCGTCAAACTCAATTGACTGTTCCTTAACGACCAGTCACTTCGTTTGCCAGTCATTCATTGCCCAGTCATTTGAAGCTAAAATAATAACCTAGTCAAGCAATCGCATTCAAACGACCGATGACGAAAAAGAAACGCATTTATTATTATTGTTGCTCCTGCCAGCAAGCTCGTTTTCAGTTTTTTATTGCTATTGTTGCTCTCTGCCAGCAAGTCGTTCAATTAGTTGTACCTGCCGTCAGCAGCCGATCGAAGTGTGAAGAGATTTGCCAGTCACTCTCAGGAGAAATTTTGACCATGTGTAGGAGCTTCGCCAGTCGATGATGGAGAAATGTTGATTGTTGTCGTGCTTTATCCGTCATGCGAGTAGTGAGGCTCCGTCAATTGAGAACAGTGCCGGTCGTTTGATGAAACAAAACTAGTCGAGTCAAGCGTGACGAGCGAAATTTACCATCACTGTCTAAAACACTAAAGAAACCAGTAAAACTTTGTAAAGACAAATTGTCTACTATATATAGTCAACCTGTAGTCTTGGCGGCTCCAACTTATTTCTTTCTGAATCTAACCCGAACATGAATGAATGACAGGAAACCTTTGAACATACTAAATTCGTTTCATTTATCTTAAAGTACCTTTTCCAGAAATCTTAAGTAATGACGTCAGTTCCAATTCACGATTCCACTCTTGTGTATGTACTCGGTAGTTAAAGGACCACACTCAAACAGCGAATATTCCCAACCGAGACGGAACCGTCTCAAGACGAGAGTCTCGGACGCAGGTGATGACGGTGACAAAACGCATCCCATTAATCTATCTAACGATGACATCATTAGTGAAAACTATAAATAATCATTACCTGACTGACTTGGCTGCAGGTTGCGAACTTTGCAAATAGGACTTAGGTCCTAGTCTGCTACTGCTTTGTTCGTCCGTTCGTTCGTTCTGATCTGGCCGACCTTCACCAGGAGGATGGCCGAGGATAACGGTTTGATTCTGTCTTCTTCAAGGGCGTCTTTTGTGGAGCTTTCCACTTAAGAGACAAATGCGAACGAATTGAGTGGGAGGTCTTGCCAGCCAGTCAGTAGTAGCGGTTGGATTTTCTTGCTAAATTAACGTGGGCGTTGATGTGGAAGCACTTTGTTTGTCGTTTCTTTTAAGTGGCTTTGTAATTAAAGGATTAGCTTACATCGGGTGGGGGCAATTATCTTGGCAGAGAATCCGTGCAAATACTTGCAGAAGATTTAGTGCCCGAGTTGAAATAAATCACTGCATGCAAAGCAAAAGTTTAGAACGTAGCAGGAATATCGAATTACAAGTACAGAAAAGAAGATCAGACGGACAGAAGAAAAAGAAAACAGAAATAATGAAGAACAGGAGAACAGTAGAATAGAAGAACTGAAGAACAGAAGAATAGAAGAACTGAAGAACAAAAGAACAGAAGATCAGAAGAACAGAAGAACAGAAGAACAGAAGAACAGAAGATCAGAAGAACAGAAGAACAGAAGAACAGAAGAACAGAAGAACAGAAGAACAGAAGAACAGAAGAACAGAAGAACAGAAGAACAGAAGAACAGAAGAACAGAAGAACAGAAGAACAGAAGAACAGAAGAACAGAAGAACAGAAGAACAGAAGAACAGAAGAACAGAAGAACAGAAGAACAGAAGAACAGAAGAACAGAAGAACAGAAGAACAGAAGAACAGAAGAACAGAAGAACAGAAGAACAGAAGAACAGAAGAACAGAAGAACAGAAGAACAGAAGAACAGAGGAACAGAAGAACAGAAGAACAGAAGAACAGAAGAACAGAAGAACAGAAGAACAGAAGAACAGAAGAACAGAAGAACAGAAGAACAGAAGAACAGAAGAACAGAAGAACAGAAGAACAGAAGAACAGAAGAACAGAAGAACAGAAGAACAGAAGAACAGAAGAACAGAAGAACAGAAGAACAGAGGAACAGAAGAACAGAAGAACAGAAGAACAGAAGAACAGAAGAACAGAAGAACAGAAGAAGAGAAATTGGTAGACAAGATGAATGTTTCCATATAATTATTTCTGCTTTTTTCGTAGATAAAAGACAGTATTGAATGCATATAAGTACAAAGGAAGCTTTAGGCAAACATTATTCTTTCCGAGCACACAAACGCCCACCTTTGCGCCTACCGTTAAGTACATGATGACCCATTTCCTCTAAGAATAATTACCATCGCATATGCTATCAGCACACGAGTAGGCAGAAATCTTCCAAGTGGTGTCATGCCTAGCTCCTAATTGCACTCTGACATCATCATCGTTGGGCCCCCCATGTGCCATGGTGGATAAATATAAACGATTTTTTTTTTTTAAATGCATCTAACTTTGTACCCGGAATAATTTTTGGTACTGATAACTCGCGGGCTTTTTTTTTAACTGGTTCCATTTTGAATACAGCTATGCCAAAAAGAATCAATTTTTTTATGAATCTTTGAAATTGTGTATGAAATTAAGGGATTAATTTCACTGTGATGGCACGAGTATCACGGTGTGCATCGCCCCTAGAAATAGCACCAAGCAGCGAACAAGGTTGGTCAACATTAAAGATTAATGTGCCTCGTTTTCCACTGGGAAGTCCTCATTGCGTGGTTTTTCTCCTAGGCATAGCTGTGTCATTAGCTTCAAGTAGATAGTCGGTGCCGCCGCTTGGGTGATGAGGAGAATCATAAAGGGGCATCGCTATTTAAAGCTTCTGTTAGATTTATGTTTTGCTTTCAACAACCGACGTTTTCATGAAAAAATTTTTTCTTTCAATAAATTAACTGCAACGTTTTAATATTTGTAGGTTTAACTACTTTCTAAATCTTGAGTTTTTATCAAGTTATTTTCGTGTTTATTGATTATGATTTTTTTTCGTGAAAAATATGATAAGATATGAAATCATACTATTCACATACTGCACTTTCCGTAAGATTTTTAATATTTCTTCGACAAAGTACTTTCCCTCATTTGATTTCTAAATCTCATCAATAGTACCTATGTTCTTACTGCAATCCCCATTATATGTGGATGTTATGGAAGTGCATCAGCAGGAAGCACCTGGGGAAAATCTTTGAATCCTTCTTCCCTTTGCACATGATGCCATTTTTCGCATGCTGCATCCATTAACAATATGTCAGTTTGCAAGACGTAGAATGGCTGCTGTGAAATATTCATTCTCAGCATTGTCATTTACGTGTAACAAGTTGCATCATGCGCTTCGATGGATGTAAAGTACTGGTTCCATGCACTTTCTTGCAGGTATGGTTGCATGCATGAGGAGAAATAATTTTTTTTTTTTGCTCATGGGTATATCTTTTTGAGATATGCAAACATCCTTGAGACTGAACATCTGAATTCTTCTAACATGCATATTTATTTGTAACTAGCTGATACCGTACGAACTCCGATTCGCTTTCAACTATTAATATGTGAACATTAGCTTACTTTCACATAGTGAATCGCCAATGTTTCATGAAACATTCAATATAGTAGATGACCTTTACTCTTGTCTTTCAACTTCATTTAATTTTATTCCATTTTTAATTATTTATAGCTTACGATTCTACATCTTTTTAATGCTACAACGCGTTGTATTGTGTATCGTTAATATGCACATCAAGAGAAAAAAATTCAAATTATCTCTAATTTCACGTTTTGTTCGAAATATTTTTAATTACGATAAAAACTAATCAAACATTGCTACTCATTTAAATTCAAATTATAATTGACTGGGTAATGAGTTCCAATTGATAACACCTCTAACAAAAAATGAACTACCGTATTGCGTGTCGTGTAAGAAAGAATTAAATAATTTCTTTCTCGCGAACTCCGGAAAGGCTGTAACTTTGAATGCAACTATTTGGGACATTTGGTAGTTATTATTTGATTGAAAATTATAAATGTTCCAGCTTTAATGAAATCGTAAAAAAAGAATCCCGAAAAATATGTTGCAGATGTGAAACTCTATCATATAGAGAAAGGTTGTTCTTTAACCCTCATCCGCATTAGAGTGTCATTTTGACACTATTGCAAGTTTGAAGGCTTGTAACTTTTTTCAGAAGCTTCAAAATACAAAAATTTCTTCGGGGACCCTAAATGAATTCTTTCTTATTGTATCTATTGAAGTTCTTTAATATTGTATCTTTACTTTTTTTATGGACGAACCCTGGAAGCCTGGACAAAAAAAAACTCCCTTTTCCGACTTAGAGTGTCAATTTGACACTCCAAAAGTAAAATCTATCTAAGTCGTTTGAACTATTATGAATTTCATATAAAACTTATATCAATAGAAACCTTGTAATGTCAGTAAAATATGTTTAGAACATTATATATAGCTAAAGCTTATAGTTTTCTCGTTATTCAGCATGAAGAAAAATAATCCGAAAAAAACATGCCTCAGGAAAACTGCTGTAGTTCATACATTACACGTCCAAAAAAATATTTGTCTTATGCATATGAAAGCTGAAGTTAATGTCTACATCATGGAACCAAGAAAAAAATCTAAAGACAGCAAAATGTTAGAATTTTAATAGATTTTGTAGTCATATTTTTTTTTGAAAACTCTACCATCGCTCAAACAGTATTAAAAAAAATCGAATGAAAAGTAGGTTTTTAAGACCACTTTTTTGAACTTTTTGCGACCATTTCATTGAAAATTTTTTTTAAAAATATTTCTTGGTTCCATGATGTAGACATTAACTTCAGATTTCATATGCATAAGACAAATATTTTTTTGGACGTGCAATTTATGAACTACAGCAGTTTTCCTGAGGCATGTTTATTCGGATTTTTTTCTATCATGCTGAATAACGAGAAAACTATAAGCTCTAGCTTTATATAATGTTCTGAACATATTTTACTGACATTACAAGGTTGTCTATTGATATAAGTTTTGTTTACATCGGTTGAACAACCCAAAAGTTATAACGATTTTAGCTTGTAGTGTCAAATTGACACTCCTAGTGCTGATAAGGGTAATGAAATCTGATGCGGATGAGGGTTAAAGCAACTTCGATTCAATCAATTATTTAAAATAAGCGATTGTTTCTTCGTTTAAGAAATAACATTTGAGAGAGTTGTCATCTCGATCGGTTGCAAAATAACGACATTGTTGCAAAAAAATTGATTTGTTAATATGGACGACTCCATTTCTTGACCTTCACACTAAAATAGGATATGAAATATCAATCCCATGAAATTATATCACAGAACACTAAACAGCTAGTGAGGATAGTTAATAACGCCAAAAGCTCAAAACCTTCCTGCAAATTTCCATCCCAATCCAGGGTGTAATAGCGTCAAAATCGAAAAAAAGTAGTAAACTGTTTTAATATAATTAAAATTTCATGTGATTTTCATTTTCAGTGATTTACAGCATTTTTCAATTAGGCGGAAGCCGCCATCTTTCACTATCGCGTCAGAAAGCGAAATTCGTCTTCTATTCGTTTAGCCCTTTCACACAGTTCCCATTAGACTGGCCCTGGGGATTTTTACAACATTTTTTTCAACGCGGCACTCCCTAGATTGGTGCATTTAGGTGAAAAAATAACTTTCTGAAAATTTCAGGTCATTTGGCAGAAGCATGAGCTGGCGCAAAGGACTTGAAATTTGTATGGAGATTTTCAGCAAAATGTATGAAAAATCGACATACTTTCATTCCTTGTGTTTTAAAATATGTTTGTAGTATGCTAGAAATTTCAGGAATTGTAGTTCAAACAATGACAAGCAAGTTTGAAAAGATTGTGGCGCGATTCGAGCTGACTGTGATGAGTTATTTGCAATTGAATGTGTGATTTTATCCGTAGTTCATTCCATTTAATTTCATTCGTGTTCTAATAAGGGGCCGTTCACATACCACGTGGACAGAAAAATGAGGTTTTTAACCCCCTTTTCCCTCTCCTTGGACAAGCGTGGACATTTGGCAAACTCCACCTTTAGCATCCCTTGAACCGATTTGTAGGTTTATAAAATCCCATTCAAGCTACCCTTTCAAATTCCAAACACTTTTATAAGATGAAAAAATTATTTAAAAGTGTATCAGTTTGATAAGTAACATGATCGGTTTTTAAGGGTTCAGTACCCAAGTAACACAGATCAAGCTAACTAGCATTTGGATGTTTTATTATGGTTTTATTATGGCTTTTTTTGTGCAGCCCGTTTTATGACGGTTTAATTATGGTCATGCAAAATTCTTGACTCTACCATCTGTTTTCATATAGTTTTGAAGACGCTCATAAATCTCTCATTAAACATACTGTTTTAGTTATTTAGAAAGAGTTAGGAATGCTATGTTTAAACTATAATAAAACACAAACTTAGAAGTTTTCTCCAAGCTTTCTTTTGCATGTTCTATGATAGCACTCAGTGCCTGATTATTAAACCGCCATAAAACTTAGTGACAGTTCTCGATCAAGATGTCAAAACAGGACACGCTCATATTAGATAGCCCATATTTGAATTGGAATTCCCATTTTTACACATTTTTAATAAGTTCTGTGTGTTGATTTTGAGTTAAAAAAAAAAAAAAAAAAAAAAATCTATGAAAACTTCGAATTAGCGGAAGTCTACAATATGAGTATTGAGTGAAAGGGTTCAAATAGGAGGAACAAAATTTGTTGCTTGACGCCATCATCAATACAAGATGGCGGCTTCCGCTTCTATTTTCAAAGCTGTAAATTACTGAAAATATCATGAAACCTTTTTAATATTGTTATTAGGTGAAAGTAATAAACGAGTAGAAGCCGAATTTCGTTGGCCGTCGCCATCTTAAATTCCAAGATGGCGGCTACCACTCAATTTGAAAATACTGCTTGTTGCTTGTTACTGTTGCTGGAAATATAAAAAAAAACTCCGAGAGCTCACAGAATCGAAAAAATGAAAATTGATAACATGTTTCATAACAGCTTTTTAAAAGCTTTGGTGACCAACATTGATGACTAACAGTGATTGGTCATGATGACGTTTCTAGGATAGGGTCTGATTTTGGCTATATTAGAGTCTAGCTGATGTTATAGAATGCGCTTTAGCTTTTTATGAAGATTAATGCTACAGTGAGCGAAATAAGAATAGCACCACTTTGTGTTTTGCTTGTTAAAATATGAATGATTGAAAATTACGAAAATTTTCTTCCACGGTTTATTCTGAATTGCTTAACACTAGAAGGACCGGCAAATTGAATATACCTATTCGGACCGTGACCAGTCAAAATGACTGGTAAAGGGGTAATTTTTTATATCATAATATTTTTAACTTTTTTCTTTTGAAATTGTTTTGTTATTTATTTGATATCATTTTTGTTATAAAATGGAAATATTTTTTCACCACGGAATCACCTCATTTTGGCATAGTTGACGAATGCGTGTATGTCATAAAATGAATATTTCAAATAATTATCAAAAAATAAAAACACATTATCAATCTAATTACAAAAACATGTTAGATGGCTATGGGTATTGACCATGAATGCACGGTTTCACTTCAGTTTTGTTTTAGTAGATATTTTCTAGCATCCATCGCTCTGAAATTTTTCAACCCGATGCCTATAAATTATACCTGATATTGTAGGTTTTGAAGCATATTTTTTATATAAGTAGAGCAATTTACCATGGGTGCACGGATTCACCGCTATTCATCCAAAATCAATTTTTTTGCATGCTAAAGGTGAAGAATGAAGACTTTTATAGATTTAAATAAAAATTTGTGTTATACACATGGTTTTTCACTATGGGTGCACGGATTCACCGCGTTTTAATCAAATATTGGATTATTTTTGCAAATTTTTAAAATGCATTTTTACTAATCAAACCAAAGTCGAAACCATGTCTCTCATGTTGAGACATAATGATTTAAATAACGATTTTTATTTAAAGTTCCGTTTTTTTCATTCCTGGAAAAGAAATATTTCAATTTTATCTTGAAATAATAAATTTATTTATTTATTTTTACAAAACAGGTTTTTGCAATCGTACATTTATCTGATAAGATCTGATCAACATCTAAGAAATTGGAAAACGGTTACCATGGACCGAGTGAGTGATGAATCAACATTGTCAAATGTATACGTTGATTTGTTTTTCCTTAAAAGTTTTTCGGTTGACAAATATTAAATTTCAAATACCTATCATATCTAACTCAAAAATATGTTGTGATTTGAAGCAATTTGAAAACTATTTCACTCTATATAATTTACAACGGCGAATTTGCAGCCATTCCGTGCACCCATGTTGAAATATCTGCATCCGATGAGGTCTATCAGATAGGCTGGCACGAGTCTGGTCAAGGTATGCCAGGCGTACTGGGTTCGATTCCTTGTATCGGCAAGAAAATTCTTGGGTTCAAACCCCATGAGTTGCCGACAGGTAAGATGTGTTTCCTCTTATAATAAGAATATTCGATCAGTTGCCAGCTGGCCAGGTATATACACGGGTGCCGGAATACCTGTAAGTGAACTTGCATTGGAAATTTGTCGAGCCTAATAATCTAAGAATGCATACTTGGGCAGAAACTGCGGTGAATCCGTGCACCCATGGTGGATAACCAACATATAAGAATATATCGTGCACCCATGTTGAAATATCATTTTAATAATTCAGTTTCATAGCTGATGTCTTCAAATTTGAATAAACAAGTACTCAATTCATAATAATTTTACTCATTCTAGTTTAGTATAAAACATATTTATCACCTAAAACTACTCGATTACTCGAATGGACATGTATTAAATCTAACATAACTTTTACAAATCTTGATGAAATTTCGCCAAATTTTGACAGAAAGTTCGATTATAGTTAAGCAACAAAACAGACCAAAAAAATTGGGAGTCTAGTGCTTGAAGTGACACACAGCGGCCAATCCGAGAACTTTTTCTTCAAATCATCACGACTTCGCATCGAAAATCAATAATTTCATAACGAATGACACACTTCTGCCCACCATAAGTCAACTAGGACTCATTGTATTGAATGTAGCTTGCAAATGAAACCAAAAGCAAGCGAAAAAAATTTATCTTGTTTGAGTTATAGGGTTTTGAATTTTACCAGTCATTTTGACTGGTCACGGTCCGAGTGTCCATGGCGAAATTTTTCTCGCTTATTAAAAGTGCTACTGAAATAAAATATACACAGTTTTGTAGAAATTCAAAATTCATGAAAAGTCGTATTTTTTGCGAATTTTTAAAGCGAAGTATGCAAAAGTTATTCAACAAACAAAGTGTCCAACCAGTCATTTTGACTGGTGCGGTCTTTCTAGTGTTAACGGATAAATCAAGCAAAAGTTTACTTTTTTGGACGTAGCAATTGGCGTTGAGAACCAAAAATGTTAAAAAGGAGTGCGAAATAAGAATAGCACCACTTGAGTTTTTCAACAAAAACAAGATTATTTTTACAGTGTAAAAGTGAATAATAATGCTTATACGAATTATTTGAATAGATAACTACATATTAAGGAGTTTTCCAGAATTCCAAAGGTTTTCAAAGGTATTAAAAGGGAGTTTTGAGAGATGCTCCTTTGGCTTTAAGGAATTTGATATTTGAGCTATAAAACTTTATCAAACTGCTCTATTTCATCAACAAAGCATTGTTAAAAGAACATTTAGTAATTATTTCGTAGAAAAATGTTGAAAAATGAGCCGGTGACGGAGCACTTTCGAGGATGCCTTTTAGAAAACAGGATTTGCGGTGGACACTGTATCTCAGCACAGAATCATCTGAAGTCAAAAAATCAGAGCAAAATATTTTTAATAGATGTTTTTCTGGACCCCAACGTTTTTATTTAACTTAAAAAAAATTTTATCAAATTTTTGTGGCTGTTTGAAGTAAAAACTACGATTTTTCACGAAAAAATCTGCCATTTTTTATCTGTAAAATCTCCCCAAAGTAAAAAAAAAAGAAAAACGTTGGGGTCTGGTATTTTATATGTAGAAAATATGTTCCAAATCTGAAAAGAATCGGATAAGTAGTTTTCAAATGACGATGTCCACGGACTTTAAAAATGTGCTTTCGAGAAAAACGCGTTTGAAGTTTCTGCTAAAGGCCTATAATTGCTACAGTTTTGCTTCAACTGACTTGAAAATTTGACACAACATTTATGAAATGTTCGATGTTGAAAATCGATTTTTTGAAAGTGTTAGAACCTACCCCCCCTTAACGGAACCAAAGCTTATTATTTCCATCCTATTTTTCCTGATTCAAAGTAAATCCCGAATGTTTGTTTCATCATTTCACGTCATTTTAATGAAGAAAGTAAGTAGTTTGGAAAAGAATTACAGCTCAAATATCAAATTCCTTAACGCTAGAGGAGCGTCTCTTAAAATCCCCTCTAAATACCTTTGAAAACCTTTGGAATTCTGGAAAACTCCTTAAAATGCAGTTATCTATTCAAATAATTTGTAGACGCATTATTTTTCACTTTTACACAGTAAATTTTTAAAAATAATCTTGTTGTTGTTGAAAAACTCAAGTAGTGCTATTCTTATTTCGCATCCTTTTTTCACATTTTTGGTCCTCAACGCCAATTGCTACATCCAAAAAAGTAAACTTATGCTTTTTTTTTTAATGTCTTTATTATAGAGATTTTCAGCTTTCAGCTGGTTCATCTCTTTAAAAAAACTTATGCTTGATTTATCCGTTAAGCAATTTTGAACAAGCTGTGGAAGATAATTTTCGTCATTTTCAATCATTCATATTTTTACAAGCAAAACACATAGTGGTGCTATTCTTATTTCGCTCACTGTATAGTCCAAACGATTTTTTGCGGACCATAATGAAGCTAAAATTGTTACTTGGGTAACGACTATTAATAATTTCGTATATTATCGCCATTTGCAAGGTAAAAAATGTGGTGTTTTTTAACGACGAACGAGCGTTTGTTCACTTTGCTCTTCGGAAACTGAACTGGAAACCCGAAGTCAGGACTCCCTATGAACATCGATGTAACCTGATTCATCTTGAAAAGCTATCCTTTAGAAGAAAGTTTGTGCAGTGTTTATTCACATTCGACTCACTGAAAACAACGATCTCCTGGATTGCATAAATTTGTATGCTCCTACACGCCCGCTGCGGAATCAAATGCTTCTTTGGATTCCATCTCATCGAACCACGTATGGCTACTACAATCCAATATAACATGTAACCGTTATTTTAATGAGTGCGCTAGAATTTTTGATTTTGGTATGTCTAAGCAGTTATTTAAAAAAAGGTTAAGGCATCTCTTAGAATAATAAGTCTGTGCGAAACAATATTTTTTTCGAAGACTAATAAATAAATAAATAAGGAGATTTGGTTTTTTGATAAAATATTAATACAATAGAAACTAAAAAACTATTCCTCATGAAAATTCGTACTTTCGTGGAAAAGAGGAGTACTTAGTTTGCCCCGGGTGCTCGTTATGCCCTTATCTCCTCTACGCTCATTTCTCGATAAAAAAGAGTACATGTACTCTTAAAAGGGTTCGTTTGGTACCCCTATATTATACTCTTACGGTTGACATATCGGAAATAAACATTTTGATTATAGTTTTCTTAATGGTGAGATCAAAAATGATCTTTAAGTTGCATTTTGGGAAATTTTTTAATTAAAGTTCAAATGCTCAAAAAATATGTTTATGAATTTTTGTGAGCTGACAGCAAAGTTGTTTAGCACCATTTGGCACATTTTCTAGATCATTTAATCCTTGTAATACATTCCGTTTCGAGATAAAGCAAAGGAATAAAGTCAAGGGATCAAGTCTCACTCTCGTCACTATTTTTAATCAAGTTAGGAGAACCATTCCTCAGAATATGTTTTAATTATCCTGTCTCGGCTCTCTGACGAACCAAACCAGATGTCTTCAGCTGAAAAATCCAAATGATCATCTCGCACTGAAAGGAAGGTACATAATTGAAATTCTAAACCGCAACCAAAATTTACATCGTTTCTATCGACGTGCCTTTTTAACGACTGTATTCACGTCTCTGTTGAGATGCAATTCCACCAAGAGAATCTCATTAAAAGTTTTAATTGAGGCATCAACCAACAATCAGAGAAAGCAGTTTGAAAATTAACACTCACCTTGACTGGGGACGAGGCCAGCCACTGATTGAAGAGGTCGGATGTGACGGATGCTCGATGCGGTGAACGAGGAGATTTTCCCGACCCACCGCCATCGATGGCGATGGATTGCAACTTGGCGATGATATCAACCGGGGCCCGTTCTCGGAACCACCGCTCGATGGCTGCCGCATGATCTTCGAAGAAAGTTCCGACCTCGTCGAGCTCCTCCTGGGAACAGCTGGCGTCGATTAACCCGGAACCACCGACCGTCAGGTGAGTCGGCGACTGCGTTTGGCTCATGCTGGACCGGGAGTTGTTCGGGGACAGAAGATTCAAATCCTCCGAACCCGCCACGCCGCCGATGATACTTCCAGTGGACGGTCTTGAATTGCTTCTCGTTAAGCCGTAATTAACTTCACTTGCTTCGCCATTTTCACACTGCGACGAAAGCTTCGGTATCGAGGTACAACATTGGTTGTCACTAGCGAGCGAGTTGTTGCAGAAGATTGGCGATTCTTCACTGTAAGTCAAAGAAAGAGGGGCCCCGAGAGCCCACCGGAATAGGGAATAAGAGAGACAGTCGGTGAAGATGGAATGGCGTAAAAAGGGAAACCCGAGGCAGGGGCTTTGCTATGCACTTATAGGAGGAGTTCATGCGTGGCTTATTACCAGGGCAGGGGTCACACAAATAGCAATCGTATAGATTCTACTATGCGATAAAATTATGGAATGCTTCTGAAACACAGTAAAGTCAAAGACTCGCGCTCTTTCTGCCTAATCAGCTGAATAATTAAACTCACCAAAATTGACAATCGGCTGACAGGACAACGGATAAATTTCCAGGAGTGGTCCAGAAATCAGTTACATAAATGTCCAAGGATGCACTGTGACATTCGTTACATGCAAACATCATCTAACGGGAAATGAGGTTTCAACTTCGTTTGCACCTATGAGCTTTAAAAATTATAAATTTTCAATTTTTTTATGCGAAAAATGATATTTCTTTCGATCTAATCGACGAAGCTGACGAGATCATTTAATGGACTTATGATAAGGTTACCGAAGTTGTTAAAGCACCTCTCCAGGTCGGAAAAATACGGGCTATTTGGTTTAAAAATCTGGCAAAATTCGTGCAATATCCGTTTAAACTTGATCAAAACCCAGGAATTACTTATCAGTTATCAAGAAGAAAAACACTTGGAACATTTTTTTTCACATAGAAATATATTATGAATCATAAATTTTCATTCCAGTAAACCGATCTTGACTATTTTGACGAAACTTGCCCTAATAATTTAGTTTTTGGGCGCACAAAAAAAATTATTACTCAATTTAAGAATTTTGTCTGGTTTCGCCAATAAAGTGAATGAATCCAAGCTTTTTCCAACCAGATCCAGGCAACCGGGTAGAACCGGACTTTTTCACATTTTGATTCAAATATCCGGACAAGTCCGGAGAAAACCGGGAAATCTTGGTTAACTTTAAATCAATAAAACTTAAAATATATGTATATGACTAGCTGTTCAGATCTCAAAAGAACGAAATAATAAGTTGAAATAATTGTGATAACAAATTTCAAAGTCAAATCATAATGTTTCTATAACTGTTATCCGTTAGCTGTTGGATTTTGAAGCCTTAACTTCATTTATGACTTGAATGCATGTTTTGTTTTCTTTTGAGGCCCATGCAATTAAAAACGTTGCATTGAAAGGTCGATAAATTTTCCTTTACTACACCTCTCACGTATTTACGCTTCTTGGAAACCACAGGAGAAAACCTTAAGTCAATATTCCAAAGCATTGGTTTTCAAAGTGTTCCCCACCGCCCCCAGGAGGGGCGTTGAGAGCCTGCAAGGGGGCGGTGGAAGAGCTCAGAATTGACATTTTTGTTGCTTTTCAGAACAAATTTGTTCCAAAATACCCTTAGGGGAGCGGAGAGCCCAAAAATCGAGACAGGGAGCGATGAGAAAAAAATAGTGTTAATTTTAATCTGCTGTGATTTTCAGATTTAACTATATTTAGTGGCGCACAGGAAATGCCCGATAATGTCCTGGTTCCCAATTGCCAGTTCCACCACGCTGTATTCCAGATATCATCGGAAGAACATTTACGTGGATGTATTGGATTAGATTATTGACTCAAGCATTTCTCTAATCAACTCCGAAAGAATTACAGGAGATTTGGGCCAATAAAATCAATTTTTGCAATCCATTTTATCGATTGACCAAAAAGACGTTTACGCCAAGCGAGAAATGCATTAAATCGTAAGTACATCTTTATTAAAAATAATTTAATTAACTCTAATTTCGAGTACACTAGCATGTTCTGCGCCTTCTTTTATGTTCCCTTTCTAATTTGCAGACAAATTTGTTCGGCAATAATAAAATGAGAATTGAAAATGTGATTCGGGACTTAAACATCGATTTTCTCAAAACATGTCTAGTGGCTCATACGACCTAATCAATACAAACCCTAGAAATAGTCTAAATTTTCAATAAATTGGAACTAATTGGACAAAAGCTTGCATGCAAAATATATGTTTACAAGAATTAGCATCATTTTGGATTTTATTTATTCCCCTCATCGGAATTTTCGGAAAAATCGAAGGGGGATGACAAAAGAAGAATTTGATATTTGCCCGGCCTTATTTCTTCATGCAATAATCTTTGTTTTTGTGGTATAAAAATTTGACTGGAAATATATTTTTTTGGAGAGATTTTTTGGCTCCCAATCTTGTTTTTAGCAAAGACGTATTGATTTACGTTTCCAACGTTCTGATCCTTATTGGATCTTCTTCAGGGAGTAAAATAGTGTTTATTTAGTTAGTTCTGCTGATCATAATTTATGCTTTCTTACCGAAAAGATGCCGTTTTCTTGCGAGTGTCGACTCGGCTGGTCGTGTATAGCTGTCTTTTGATCTGTTTTCCGAATAATTTAATTCAATTCGTGTTTATAGATATAAGGTGTAGTCTGCCGTAATCTGGCAATTTGACGTATGCGCCAGCGGATAAAATTTTCAGTACGGAGCTTTTTGCAAAAACGTTTTTTTATTGAGCCTCCGAGCAAATTTCAATAATCAAATCTGTACACTATGAGTTTAAACAATGACAAAACATGGTCAAATACATAATTTCTGGAAAAAGGTTTAATAACGGAAGTTATGTTACCAACGTCATTTTGTTGTGGAAACAGCTATTATTTTTCACTGTTTCTAAGACCAAATGACGTACATCCATCGTAGCATGCGACAAACCATTTCCAGCTATTTTCTTTCACAATCAGTCAAATATTCGCGGCTCGTGGAGCTGTATCTGAACCAAAATAAATGGAGTTTATAGCTGAGTACGGTAGCATGAGCGAGAGTGAGCCTGAGGTTAATCCGGAAATGGAACAGGACTAACTAACGAAGCGTATTCTTCAATAGGTAATCCAACTTCCGCGAATGGAACGTTTCAAGGACGTAATATTTTCCAAGCGAATCGTTGCTCTTAATGAGACTTTCGCGCCTCTTGGAGGGGGAAAGAATTGAACAGTCCACGCTGTTCTATGGAAAGAAACCATAAGCGGCAGGAAAGCAATGGATTTGGCAAGTGTTTTCACGAAACAACTGATGTCGATTGCTTCTTCAAGTTGAAAGTCGAGTTTTGTATTGGCTAGAAAATTGCTCTAGCCAAAATAAAAACTGGAATTTGATGATATTCATATAATATTGTTAGTAAACTCACCGCTCATCAAAACTGATAAGGTCACCTTCAAATATTTGGAAACAGGACATACCTTTAAGTCGGCTGATGCATTTCATGCAGCGGTCGAGCGAAGCATGAAGAAATATCAGTCAGGAAAACTCTACACGTTCTCGGACTTTGTTGAGTGTGTAAAGCAGTCTAATGTTGAAATGGAACCATTTTTAACCGTTATGAGCTGCAGCGACTTATTTCAACCTAGCATTCAGATTAAACAATCTGTTCTGAGCAAACTGAAACCTCGCCCTAAACTGTGCGACGTGAAACAGGTCCGATTCACGCGAGGATGTTCCAATTTCAGTTACAAAACACGTTTTGGAGGAGAATTCTGTAAAGTTAAACTATTTACTCAATCGCAGTTGAAGGAAGTACAACAGCCAACATTCAGTCTTCAATCCACTCTCGTATTCAATAGCTTGGATAGAGGTATCGAAAAGTCAAGAAAGGAACATATTATTAAGAAACTCTGTCCTTTAATCCCGGAAGACAAACGACAGTATTGGGAAGATCAAGAAGTCAACGATAACACTGATGAATTCTGAATCTTGTCATATCATTCTAGTCAATAATTTTGAATTAAATTAGAAATAAATCGATTATTTTATTCTTCCTCTATAATTAACGTATACCTTATGAATTTAAATAAAAAAATCTAATAATCCAACCAGCTTGTCAATAAATTCGAATATTATCATATTTTCAGGTTAGATAGATGAAGTCCTATTGTGTTTGTATCTAGCAAAAAGAAAGTCGGCACTAAAACGCGTCATTCATTTTGCAAAAAAATATGAAGCACAAGGACTTAATAAAGACCTAAACCTACCTCCTCCCGCCCTTCCCAACCTCCTCGTGAATAGGCAAAGCCATTGACTCCTTTTGAAATTAATAATCATTTTAAAAGTATAATGGTATTAAGGTTTTTTCTAACATTTCTATTAGTCCTGAAGCTGCCACTAGTAATTTACTAGTCATTTTAATTCGTAGAATAAAAGAATTAGACAAAGACAGTCTTTTATTATGGTCCTCACACTCACTGTTACTTTGAGACGTAATCAAAGCATTGCAACCATATTTTTTATTAAACTTACGTCACTTTGAGTAGAAATGGCGCATACGTCATTTTGTTTTCATAATGTTATGTTGGTATTTTTTAACATTTCTGAACATATTTTTATGTAATTAGGTCTAGTTTGGTATCTTCTATCGTTCATCTGCAAAAAACACAAATCAGTAATGTTGGCGCATACGTCAGTTTGCCAGATTACGGCAGTAGTGTATCGACTTACTGCGTACAGATGTTTGCGGATAAAAATCCGTTGTCTAGTGTTTTTGGGAATTATTTTCCACAGCATCGAACTTTTAGCACAGTTTTCACTTTTCACTTACTTTGTTTTGAATGTATGTTGATGGTGTAATTTTTTTGTGTATTTTTTTATTATCTGGCATTCGTTTATTTTTCCGAGTAATTGGAAAATGTTTGCGTATGAAGAGTGGATGTTTTCAGTGTCTTTCTTAATGTCTACTGTGTTTTTAGTTGTTTTAATGTGCATGGCAGCTTGGATTATCGACAGGGGAAACAACCAGGAAAAATTGAAGATATTGGAAAGCTGTCACAATAAAACAACTAAAAACACAGTAAACATTGAGAAAGACATTGAAAACATCCACTCTTCACACGCCAACATTTTCCAATTGGTAATCGGAAAAATAAACGAACTGCCCGATAAAAAAAATCACACCAAAAACTACACCATCAACACACAAACACAACAATTTTGATCAAAACAAAATATGTGAAAAGTGAAAACTGTGCTAAAAGTTCGATGCTGTGGAAAACTAATCCCAAAAACACTAGACAAACAGATTTATATCCGCGAATATCTGTACGCAGTAAGTCGATTACACTACACCTCATATCTAAAAACACGGATTAAATTGAATTATTCGGAAAACAGATCAAAAGACAACTATACACGACCAGCCGAGTCGACACTCACAAGAAAACGGCATCATTTCGGTAAGAAAGCATAAATTATGATCAGCAGAACTAACTAAATAAACACTAAGATCCAATATGGATCGAAACAAGACTGCAAGCCGAAAATTCTCCCCGAAAAATTCAATAATCTTTGAAAATTTAATCATTCAGACATATTTCTTTTTACATTTAAAATTTAAAATTTGATTTGGTCAATGGTTAATCGCGCAACTTATAATGTCTCAGGATGATCCATTTTCAGATTTATTTTTAATTTTATATTTGGGACTTTTTTTCTTTTTCTCGGCATTTTCATCCCGAAGGATGATTTAAACCTCATATTTGGGACTATTTACTCAAAATTGTAAAAAAAAAATCGAATCGTTTTTTGTATTTTCTTAAAATTATTCTTATTTCAAATTTTATGCCATGCAAATAAACGTTACAGTTAATACCATGTATCAACTCCAATATCGGTTTCCTTGATTTTAATGGAAGTATTGTCAAAACAGTGAATGATTATTAGGGTTCATGTCTCTTAATTGAAGAAATACAAATCGAGATCTCAAATTGAGCTTTCGTTCCAACTATAGACCCCAAGCCAACATGGAGGGCCGTTCAACGACTTATGAATTATGCAACCATTGAATAAAAAATTGGTCAAAATTTGACACGCCATCATATTTGCATCAGCATTTTTTTAAGTACAGATAACCTGTTTTTAATGATTTTGAAACTTTGATATCACTTATCTCAAAATCTATAAGTCTGGGATCTTGTTGAACAATCCTGTTTGAATACAATCGTCTGAAAAAAAAAATCGTGCCAATTTTAATGAAATTCCAAAAAAAAAACAACATGAAAACTAAAATCACGTGCTGAGCAGTGCAACAATTGGCAAATCACTTTCTAAGGTTGCCAGATTTTTTTCAGCACTTAGCCATGCCGGGCAAATCCCGGCAATTTGATATAAAAACCTTGTAAAATTCGGGAATTTTTGAAAAATTAATGACAAAAAATACGAAAAAAAATCCGGGCTTGTTTTGGCAAAACCCAAAAATTATTCAACAAAAATCAAGAAAAAAAAAATTAAAAAATATTTTTTTTTCATCAAAATTTAACAACAGATTTTAAATTGTATTTTAAGGCTAAAAAAAACCTGTATCAAATCTGTTTTAAGATCTTCAATCCTCACTTATTATGTAGATTGAGGCTTAGACTCAAAGTTTGAATGATAAAAATAATACATTTATTCTATTTTACCTGTTTTTCTGGGTAAGGGGCATTCTCTCAAAACGATGGGGGTATATAAAAACACTCTCTTTTTCCACTTTCCAAACATTATCAGACTTCTATGGAAGCTAAAATTTGTTTTACCGTAAAACGGGGTAACATTGATCACCGGGGTAGCTTTGATCAACATGAAATTTTTCCACATTATCATCAATAACTAAGTCCAAAGTTGAAATATCTTAAAACTTTTTCTACGTTTAAGAGGGGGGGTAGGGTCTAACGGGTATAAAAAAAACACCATTTTCACGATTTTTTTCTGGAGCTATCGTTCAAACAAATGTATTCAAATTTTTTGCATTGTACAGAGCAATGTTAAAAGAACATTTAGTAATTTTTTCGTAGAAAAATATTGAAAAATGAGCCGGTGACGTAGCATTTTCGAGGATGCCTTTTAGAAAACAGGATTTGCGGTGGACACTGTATCTCAGCACAGAATCATCTGAAGTCAAAAAATCAGAGCAAAATATTTTTAATAGATGTTTTTCTGGACCCCAACGTTTTTATTTAACTTAAAAATATTTTTATGAAATTTTTGTGGCTGTTTGAAATAATAACTACGATTTTTCACTTAAAAATCCGCCATTTTTCACCTGTAAAATCTCCCCAAAATAAAAAAAATCAAAAAAGAAAAACGTTGGGGTCTGGTATTTTGTATATAGAAAATATGTTCCAAATTTGAAAAGAATCGGATTAGTAGTTTTCAAATGACGATGTCCACGGACTTTAAAAATGTGCTTTCGAGAAAAACGCGTTTGAAGTTTCTGCTCTTGCTTTCTTGCAGTATAAGATAGGAGGAGATAAAAGCCTATAACTTCTACAGTTTTGCTTCAATTGGCTTGAAAATTTGACACAACATTCTTGAAATGTTTTACAATAAGAAAATAAAAAAATAAAAAAATCGATTTTTTGAAAATGTAAGACCCTACCCCCCCCCTTAAAAACCTACATGTTGAGTTTCAAATTGGGAAAAAATTGGTTTGTTTTGGAAAATTAATTGTAATAAATTGTAAGTAAAAATTACAATTTTAAAATCTTGAAATATCTGTTTTTTCGAAGGCTCGCAAACAAACACCCTTCCTGATGAAATCAAAGCGTTTAAAAGCAGCAGGTTGATTATGTGACAGTTCAACTTTTTTCCTTAGTAAATTTATAGTTTTGGTATGGTTTTTGTTGAAGTTTGAGGTAATTTTTTTGATATTTGAAAAAAAAAACGAACTGACTTAGTCTATCAATTACTAGCATTTGTAAATATTATGAAAGTATTTTGTTTCCTTTATGATCAAGAAAACTAGATAAAAACCGTCAAAATAGAGACTGATCAAAGTAACCCAAAAGCATCAAATTCTAAACCAAGACGAAATCGATTTTTAATCTAATTTAAAGGAGTTCAATAAATTTCAGCAACCATGTTTCACGTTCAAAGGAGTCCAGTACTCGTTTTAAAAATAAGAAATATGCCACATTGCCCTAAACAAAAAAAATCAAGAAATATTGAAAAAAAAATTGTATCGATCTTACTCCGTTTTTCGAAACTTGTAGGGTAAATGATCTTGAGCGGAACTAGTCAAAATCTGATCTTGAGCGGAACCATTTAATTTTCCTAAGATCTAGGCAATGATTGTTTATGAATCTTATCCAATTGTTGAAAAAATCACTTTTTCAAGATCTTTTCATACAAGCATTGACATTTTTGCTTAAATTTATTAACTGAAATAATGATATTAGAAGATTTAAAAACATACTCATTTCTGCTGCAATGTCCATCAATCTACGCTGACTTTGAACGTCAATTTATGTCATCCTTGACCGTTGAAAACTGATGCTCAATGAATAAAATGGTAGAAAAACTCATAAAAAAGCATTATTCGGGTTTTCGTTACAAGCTTTCCATCAAAATATCAAATAAAGGCGTAGTTTTTAAAAGTAAAATATGATCTTGAGTGGAACCATCTTTGATCTTGAGCGGAACTACTAGCTTCTGAAATATACCGCTAGGTGCGCTGCCTTATGCCTTATGTCTCACACGCGGTTTTTTACCCCTGAATGTATGCAGCACCTTTGTATTGTTCTTATAACATCAGCTTTAGGGGCAGAAAAGATGTAAAATTAAGCTCGAATAGAACAAAAACTAATTAATTGGTTTAACAGCGTACCAAAATAGGCACACAAAAAGTTTAATTTCTTGGGGTACAAGAAATGTCTTTCTTTCAGAGTGACGACGGGAAGAAGGAGGAAAGCATTCATACATATTTTTTGGCATAATTCGAGAACTAATGAAGCCAATAAAGTTGAGTCATTATTTCAGAATAACAACAATCTCCATTGCCATTACAATTTGTACTTTAAGAAATAGCTTTCTTTTAAAGAGGTTGTTTTAGATGTTCACATTCGGAAAACGATATACTATCTTATAAACAAAAATTCAAATTGTTTTACACACATTCCTTCAGTTTTACAAAGTGTAGCGAAGCACACCGGGTTAGCTATTTTATAATACTCCACGATTCAATTGGTGGCATGGTATTGAAAACCTATCCGATTCCCTTGTGTTTGACTTTACACTTGAGCTTGAACTAGAAATCGGTTTGAGAAATACTTGTTTTATCAGTTGAGCTAAATAATTAATGTTTCCATAAATTTTTAATATAAATAAATATTAACGTAATTCATAAGAAACTGAAATTTATTATAAACTTTATTCTATGAATGAGTTGCTTAGAGCAAAGTTGCCGAAATCACAGAAAAGTCTATTATTCCACAGAATTTTGAGGGAACTTTTCAACACCACTCTTATGATTTGTGTTGGCACATCTTTGTACCGGAGATTGCGGGTTTAAGTCCTGCCGGTGAGCCTTTGTATCTTATTCGAAAATTTGATGATATTTACGGCTTGTGTTCTTTCATTCTTTGATACCTCATGTTTCTCTAATACTTTCCATCACCTTCAAAAATTAGGAAACTTTTATCACAGCATCTGTGTCACAGAACACGAGATTTTGAAATATTTACAGAGTTCACAGAATTTTAGAGTTCCGAATGGATTTCCATATTTTTTTTTGGAAAATATAAAATTTAGGTTTCTTACTTTGAATTAGAAAAGTATTAAAAGATTTTGAACGTTAACTGATTTTTCCCAACTAAAATATAAAAGAAAAATTATGAAAAGATTTTCAACGTAAACTGATTTTTCCCAACTAAAATTTAAAATTGACCCAATTTATCATGAGTTTCCAATAAAATTAAAGGAAGAAATAATAAAAATCAGATTTTTATCTTAAAAACATTGATTTAGAGCAATGTACATTTTGTTTTGCAAAATCTGTAATTAAAGGCATCTTCTTTTGTATTACTCACTTTGTCGTTACCTTCAAAAACTTTTCGGGGCAATATGACCCTAAACACGCACATTCCAAAAATCAATCAAATATACTAACGAATTTAATTTATGAGATAAAAAAACTAAAATTTGAGTTTAGAGAATCGATTCTTTCAAAATATGATACAGTGAATCAAAGTGAAAATTTGACTTTTTTAAAGCAAGAAATAAATATGAACAGATATTTTGAGAACAACTTTGGAAACGCTAAGTTTCTTTTTTTACGTAAAAACATAAATTTTTTAACTTTAAAATCTTCAAAGATGAAATTTAATTGAAGTTTTCACAGTTACACATGTATTAGGGATAAGAGCTATTAAAGATGTTGACAGAAGAAAATGGTTCCGCTCAAGATCATATTTTAGTTCCGCTCAAGATCAGCGTGGTTCCGCTCAAGATCAGAATTCTTACTTCAGTAAAACAGCTTTAGAGTTATTAGGATTTACTCTAAAATATTCTTAAAACCATCATTAGAAAGTAGAAACCAAGATCTATCCGCTGAACTGAAAAAAATTTAGTTCGGGTATAACCCAAACCCATAACGCTTGATCAAATATTCCGAGTTGCGTCGAATTGAGCCAATTAGTTCCGCTCAAGATCATTTACCCTAATGTTCAACTGATTTGGGAACAAAACTTCCTAAATTTTTGTTTAGAGCTTCTGTACGTTTAATTATTAAAAGTCAAAGTACTTAACTTAACTCAACATAGTACTTACTTAAAAATGTTTGAAAACTAAGTATGATTCTGAAAGTTTTTTTTATGAATTTATAAATACATAAAATTCTTTCATGCCTTATGTTGAAAGCGTATCACTCTAAAAATCCATTTATTAAAATATATATGTTGTAGTGTCAGCCATTTCTTCAAACGGTTGTAGGCATCGTTGAATTTCATCACCTCAGTAGTTATAAAAAATAAAATTACAAATTCACTCCCAATCTTACACATAACCTGTGGCATGCAAAACCAACCGAATTAATCGCCCATTTATTCATTCTTCTTTTTAAAATATTAAAGCTACAAGGTTCCGGAAGCGGGGACCGAGGATCAACCACAGGGACCTACGCGTAGGTGAAGCTTATCACGGGGAGCAGGGACAGAAAGAAAGGTTCAAACAATGCATGCAATTTTTCACGCCATTCCATTTTACCAGGCATGTTCCAACTGAAGCACGGATTGCAATTTCTCTTCTTCGCCGTTGTTGTTATTGCTATATTTCACTTGAACCACCAGCATGCCACCGCCAGTTTTCTTCGTCGGTGAAGCTACTGGTTGTGGTGGTGGCAATTTTCCAGTCCCATTTTCCTCGCCAACAATACCATTTCCACCACTAACACCCCCACTTAGACTGCTACTTCGGCTACTAGTGGAGCCGCCACTTTCCCGGCTGCCCTCGTCGATTCCGGCCAGAGCAGATTTGCACCGATTGCCGATTCCCGGCGATGATGGTGGCCGGTCTTCTTCCTCCACTTGATTCGCCACCGGCGCTGATGATGACGAGGAAACGCTTGGGTTTGGGACCAGGTTGGGGACTTCTGTTGACATTTTTGCCACCACTTAGTCACACAACAACAGCCACAGCGTAGTAGAAAAACACACACACATCGTTGTTATACAAACATTCTCACTCGGGTTGCAACGACTACAAAAAAAACTGGCCCCACACATAACTTACTAACTACAGCCGGTCCAAACGGTTCCGTTGACGTCGTCGATCGGACGGCCCTTTGCTGATAGGAGCCGAATTTCCGGTGAGGTAGAAGAGAGAGAGAGAGTGAGCAGAAACAAAAAACGTTTATCAAAAGTGCCACCGGGGACAGACAAAATCAGGAAGAAAAGTGCTCCCAACAACGGCACAATAGGATATGTGGTTATGTTCAACAGGAGCACACCAGCAACCGAAAGGTTGCTTTCCCGCCATTTTTGGAAGGGCGCTCGACACTTGCAGTATCGTTCATTCGGTTTAGTCTACTTTAAGGAGTTTTCCTTAGAAGTTATCTAAGTTCGTTTGACAAAATACTGGATCTATCACAAAAAAATATCCACTAGATTTGAAGTACACAGCAACCGGTGATTTAATTAGCGTAATTCACAGGTTTCCTATTTTAAAAGCTGTAATTTATAATTTATTGGTTAAAAACTGCAACATTCTTGTCAGGCGTTAACGACTTTGCACAAGAGTATCCATCGCTATAACCATATGTTGCTCCCATGTTAGATTGATTCAAATTCAGCTTTGTTCATACTAAGGGAAGAATGCCACAGTGTGGTAAATTCCTGGAAAAAAAAAATTGTTCATACTAGGAAAGAATGACCCTGGGAGTTAAACTCCCTTTAAAAAAAGGTCATGCATTAGGTAATAAAACCAGAGTCAAATTTTCTTAAATTATCTGTTTCAAGGATGAATCATTCCAGAGGATGAAATAGCCGTACAAAACAATAAAAAAATGAATTATCTATGTGATTTTTAGTAAATATAAGGTATTCATTAACCCTAATCCGTCCTATTTTTTCCCCGTTGGAGTTCTTGGAGTGGCAACTTGACATTCTTGCTTCAAATCGATAAGTCTCTCTTGTTTCTAAACCGGTTTGTAGAAAAGTTATAGTTTTAAGAATCTCGTAACTAAAATGTGATTCAAGAGACAAATCAGCTAAAGGCTGATAGTCTTAATAATAAAAACAATAAAAAAAATAATTCTTAGACAATATTCAGCTACAACATTGCATTTCCACCATATTCGGAGTCATAGAAAAAAAAATCATAAAATGATGCTTCGGATAATGACCATGCTACCAAATTCTCAGAAATTACTTAGTGGTTGAAAAAGCTGAAATACGAAGCTATAAAGGTCGTATGGATCAAAAAGTGTTCAACTTAAATTCGCCGTATTTTTTCTAATCAGGAAACGCACCAGATATGAAGGTGAAAACAACTGAGTTGTAATCAATCAAAATTCTGAGTTCTTTTTATCTAGTGAGTTTCAAAGTCTGGAACTTAGCGAAGGCGCACACTTTTTCGAGCAAAACAGATGAAAACAACTTCCAGCAATCTCTACCGAAGCCATCATTCACAACTGCAAGTATAATTTTCTCATAATTTTGAATTTAAAATCAATTTCTCCTATGGTATCTTTTTTCTTGTTTTTTTCAGAACAGCTAAAATAAAACAGAGAGTGCTGGCGAGAGCGTGCCCAGTGGGACGGCACGTAGCAATACCGACTTGATGCGATTAAATGGTCCGGTGGCACCGAACTAATTGTGGTAAAAATAGAACCAACCGGATAAAAAAAAGCGTCCATCTCCTAAATACACCGTACAATCACCATTTCTTTTTTTAATCCTAAATTCCAGTCAAAGCCGCTTAAAAATTTAATAAATTTTTTATTTGTTTTCATTCAGTCGATTCATGCAACAAGCCTCAGAACTCAGAACTCAGAATGCACGAAAACCATTACTATTCATTTCTGAATAGTACCATAATAATAATCAAAATCTGATTTTCCCAGTTTTAGCGAATGATTTTTTTCCCCTACAAATCTGAGTCAAGGAGAATCAGAGTGTCTATGTGTTGAATGATGTTTCTATTTGGATTTGTACATTAGATCCTTAGTTATCAAAATGGCGTCCAAGCAAGAGGAGCTACAAATCAAAATTTTGGACATGCGTCCTGAAATTACAAACTACAAGCACGCAGAAAAATAAAAATCGTTGAATATGACCAAATCAACCGTTACCAAAGTAATAAAAGTATTCGAAAAACGTTTTACGACAATAAGGAAGTCGGAATCCAATTGACTCCAATTCGCAACGATAAGCAAAATCTCACGGTAGAAACAAGATCTCGGAAGCTGTATACGACAGTGTTGACAAAGTTTGATTGCGTGCTAATGGACGACGAAACCTACGCCAAGGCCGACTTCAGACAGCTTCCTTGACAAGAGTGTGATACAGTAGGGTGTGTCGTTTTGCAACTATTCTCGAATTCGAAAAAAACTCTGTAGTCTGGAAAGTTTCCTTTTTGGTCAAAACGTTATAATGAATTTTCACAGGTTTTTAATATGAGATTTAGATACCAGGGTTTTGATTTCAAATATTGTATGGTAAATTCAAAAATATGTTCGAAGTATGGGACTGTTTTGGTTTTTGTTAAATTATTTATTTAGTTGCAATGAAAATCAAATTCCAATACATGTAGCTTACTGTAAAATTCTCTGGCTTCAACTTTGTCGAAGACAGAAAAGCCGTACGACTAGCGTGAAAATAGTTATAACGCCCCAAACAGAGCATTTTTTTTCATGGAAAGAAACTAGCAACACTGACAGATTTTACGTCAAATTCTCAGAAATATCATTTTTACAAGAAAGTTATTGATTATAGAGCATTGAAATGTTCTGATGAAATCATCTTCAGTAGATTTTCTAAACCTTGCAGAAAATTGGGTCTCATGAAACTAACAATTACCAGATGCCAGGATTTTGCAAAAAATCAACTTATTTTAGGTAGAACTTTTTTTTCATATTTTGATTAAGAACAAACATGACATTTATTATTATTTTTGCATACAGACCATTTCGTTCTTTGTAACATTCGATTTTGGCATATCATATAAATCGTATGAAACTTGAAAAAAACAACGTTTACGTACCAAAGTGGAGGCAATATACATACATATATTCTCAAATTCTGGCTAAAGTTTTATGAGTATACGAAATGGACGATATTGGACACCTTATTCATACATACTTAAAAAATTCAATAAAGCAAAAGTTTTTTCTCTCAACGCATGCAAACCGTTGCCAGCGAAAATGATGAAAAATTGATTTAATAGCAATAGTTTATATTTATGAAAAGGTAAGACAAAAGTAGTTGAAAAACCGTTCGTTATTGGCAGGTGTCAAACAAAAAGCTCGCCAATCAAAATTGTTTCAATCGCAGTACAAAAATGTTGAAAAGAAGATTGGAAATTTGACTTTGTTTAACACATTTTGTCATCTTTAGGGACTAGGGGAAGGAGGGCTACAGCAGTTTGTTACGGTTAGTGAATTTTCAAAAGAAAATCTGATAAAAAATTGTTAAGTATTGGGGTGGGGGTGGTATAAAATGATCTAAAATTGCGTTTGAACGGCCCCTGATGTGATTATTTCACTAGACTTATGAAAATTCCTGGGAAATATAAATTCATTACGAAAATCTAGCGTAAATGTATTCAAATAAATAAAAATATTCATTGGAGAAAACGTAATAAATTCAGTGCAAGCTAGAAATTAGGTGACCAAAAATCTGAGAAATTGCAAATTGAAAAAAAGTCCGGAGAAATCTAGCATTGACAACTCGTGACAAATTCTGTGTTTCGTATTTTGTGAATCTAAAGAGGTCAAATTTTCTAAACTTTTTAATAAACTTTTCAAAACTCTTAGGTTCTAATAGAAACAATTTCGACAGTTGATTGGCATTGATGACATTGGTTGGAAAGTACGGTTTTTACAATAGTTTTTCGCATTTTTTGTGATCATGTTCTGATTTTTTTTTTAAATACATCCTCTTGCACATTGTTTCTCACTTGAGCTTTCCTAGGTATACATAAAATTTGTATAAGCATTTGGTAGCTTGTTTTATTCCGAAGCATGTTTTTTAATTTTTTTTCTTAGACTTTGAATAATGTAAAAATTGATCGTTGTAGCTGAGCGATGTCTTAGAAGCATATCTGTGTTACAGAATGAGTTTTTATTAATTATAAATTTTATACCAATTGTTTGAGAAACAGGATTTATTAAGCGATTTTAAGCGAAGAGTGTTAAATTGAGACTCAAGATCCCTAAAGAGATTTTATTTTAGTTTTGAGGGAGAGTTTATTCTAGTTTTGAGGTAAACAGAAAAATGATGCTTAATTAAAGATTTAATGATTTCATTGAATCTCCCAGAAGAGGATTTATTATTTGGATGCGCCAGAATAAAGTTACATTCCGTCAAACTTAAAAATTAATGAACTTTTACAATTTTTTCAGTTAAATCAACCCGATATTCGGTTAAAAATCACCGAAGGGTCTGTAAAACGCGTTTGCTCATTAAAAAAAATTACCGAGCATCCGAAATATATCAGGTCTTGGAAAAAGTAACGAACTGATTAACGAACTCTTCATGGTGAGAATTTGGTTTAAAAACAAACTCGTCATTTCCTTTTTACTATGTAACAAAATTAATCATAAATTAAATTTTTTTCAGGGATTTTAATCCTATTGCATGATTCATCCCAAAACTGTAACAAATCATTAAAACCTCCTGAAGAAAATGCTAAACCTGAACTGAAAGCTTTTTTTCGAGTTACTACGTAAATTTTCACTGATATCTGATGAATGTATAGTAGAGTGCCCAAGATGACCCGACTTTTGAAAAAGTGACATGCTGCAGGCTAAAATTGAACCTTGGCTCAGTATTAGGTTAAGGTTGCCAGATTTTTTTTCAGTATGTATCCGGGCCGGACAAATCCGTGCAATTTTATATAAAATCCTGGCAAAATCCGGGAATTTGATTTTAAAACTGACGACCAAAATCCGGGCAACATCCGGGTAAATTTTGCCAAAACCCATAAATTTCTGAACAAAAATCAATAAAAAAAATTTAATTTATTTTCACAAAACTCATTGACAGATTTTAAAATCGTTTTTAAGGCTTTCCTTTCATGATTATTATTATTTTATGTTTTTTTTTTTTCAAAACACTTGGTTTAGTGGAATAAATGAAAAAAAATTACAACACATTTTTTTTTTGTTAGATTTGCGAAATCCGGGCAAAATTCGGGTCACGGGAAGGGGTCGCTCTACGAGCCTGAAGTTAATCTGGGATTTGAGACATTTTGATCGGGACAAACATTAAAAACTACTTGTTTATTAATAACTTTGGCTTTTTCCAGCCGATTTCTCTTGAATACGGATTTTCTTAAAGCTTAGGTTTTTGTATATATCTAACCCGAAAACTACATTTAAATTAGAAAAAAAAGTGTTAAGGCTTCAAAAATAGACTAACATTTTTAAGGGTAATATTCATCAATGTTGATGAGGCATCAAAACGTTCTACCACCCTGACCAAAACACCCAATTTGTAATGCAAGCCATTCCGTCAAATGATGTAAAATAATGCTATTCTAAAAAACCTCAGAAATTAACATGACGCATATGCTTAAGATTATGATGTAAGGCTCTAAAAAGCAAAAACGACCTACTGTAGGTACAAGACTGAGTCGATTTGGGATCAATTTTGGAATTTCTCAAACCCTAGGGTCTAAAAAGCTTCGTTTTGATTCAAAAGTCATCCATGATTTTTTGCAGAAATTTAAGAAACTTTTACATGAGTAAATTTGAACTTTTAGGTTTGTATGGGAAAATAGAATATATTGTACTGAAAAATCAACACCATTTTTGTTTCTTCTGTGGAAGCTAGCCTGCTTTTGGTTTTTGTTCCATTTTATAAATTTTTCCAAGGAAATTTTCCGCTGAACACCTTTGTTGAAGACCGTAACTTCGTAAGATACGAAGCTACGGTCTTGCTCAAAGTTGTTCAGCGAAAAATTTACTTTCAAGAATTTATAAACTGGCACAAATACCATAAGCATGCTCAAAGCGGGCTTCACAGAAGAAACAAAAATGATGTTGATTTTTCAGTACGAAATATTCAATTTTCCCATACAAACTTCAAAGTTCAAATTTACTCATGTAAACGTTTTTTAAAGTTCTGCAAAAAATCATGGCTGGGATTTGAACCAAAACGAAGTTTTTTAGACCCTGGGATTTGAGAAATTCAAAAGTCGACTCAGTCTACTATTGAACACCAATTTAACGGTAATAAAAAAATAGTGTCAATCGTCATTCTGTGCATCAGTTCGTCCTTTTTAAAGATCAAATATTATAGATCTTATTCATACACTTGTTCGTAATTAATATTGAATTTAAGACTACGAGTCCTCAAAATAATGTCAAAACATGTTCGTACACGTACTGGCATTTATACTGGTTTAGCTTCCCCATTATTCTTCAGATCACTACCAAACGTTCAGGGATTAATCCTCAAGAAATTTCTAGTTCTATTGCCATATTTCAGCCTATACGGAAGACATTCGGTAATTTAGCAAAAAGTTTTTGTGAAATTGGTCTAATCCGCAAGATCCGACCAGATAAATGTAAAAAACTAAATATTTTTATGTATATGTATCAAACATTTTCCTTAAAGTGGAAACCGGAAAATCATGAAAAATGCAATAAATAACATTTTTTAATCAAATTTTTTCAGAATGTTACTAGTAGAGTGAGGCTTCGCCATCAATTAAACAAAAGCTTTGAAACAATCTACAAACATTTTTATGAGAACAATGCAATATTTGATAAAAACTAAACAAATGTGAATAGTGATCACAAATTTAGTTTTCAATGCCAGAAATGAATAAAAAAGATTAATTTTAAATTATCATGTTGAGTTGAGTTGGGTTATTACAAAAGTTCCAAATAATGCCTACAATCAAAGTAGCTCAAAAAGTTTGAAAAAGGGGATTTTAGATCAGATTTCATCAAATGAGTTCTGAGCAGTGATGGATTAACATTGAAAAACAACAAAACTAGAAGCTATTCACAATTTTGAGTTGCATTGTGTTATTGAATTTTCCTTTACTTTATAATAGAAATTCCAACATATGGGGGATATGTCATGGGATATTTGATACCTATTGATAAGTTAATTGAGTAATTTCTCTCTTTGGAATTGATTGAATAATTCCCATCCAACAGGTTTGAAATATTGAATTGAAATCTTTCTCTCCTCCGCTTTTATTTATCTCCTTTTCAATAGAATCAATTCAATTTCCTTTCATATTCATATGACAAAAAGATTCCGTTTTCTGTGGTGTGGTTTCAGCAAACTCTCTTGCCAAGGTGCTCTACGGCCTGATGTTTCACCGAAGAGTCTTAATCATTTTATCACACTGAAATGGTTCCATTTATTAGCTTTTCACTTTGGATCGGCACATAAAACTCCTTTTGCTCGAGACTCGAGCACAAAAAATAGTGGCACTTCGTTTTTCACTCCCCCACAGGTGGAACCCAGCAGACACGTGTCCCGGATGTTGCTCGCCTCTTTCTTCACCGGAATGGAAACACTTGATTAAGGCTGTCACATCTGGCTTAGGCCCCGAGCTTTCGGAGCTGCCACGTTTTATGACGATGATGATTTTTACCCAAATTAAAGTTTACACAAGTGGCATGGTTGGATATGTTTGAATCTGGTTAAATGTGCTGCACGCTTTTCCAACCCATTGATAATCCAATTATTCGTGGGAATTTCATCCTGTTATTATGCTTTCGAGTAGATTTGTATGTATAATGTATATGTTGCTCTTTGCGGGCACACGTCCGTCTGTCGGTTTCGTCGTGGATGGCGTACACTTTTGATTCGGGTGATGCTGAGTATCTGGAATGGAGAAACAAGATACGAGACTACATGAGAATTACATTAACAACACTAATCTGCCTCCGGTGGCGAAACGGGTTTAAATCAACTTTAAAGGAGAGAAATGTTTGGAAGAACGTACTTAAGATGCTGGTAAAGACGTCATGATTATATTGATTTTATTAATGTTGATTTCCAAAACGTGATAAAATTTTCTAAACAATGAAATTGCAAATCACATGATGACGTACATATATAGTTTAAGGAAATACTGCAGATACTGCATTTTTAAGGCAATGCATTGTAAAGCATGGATCACTACAAATCTGGACGCGTTAAAACGGGTCTATCTCGGAGCTATGTAAACGAAAAAAAAAGTTTTATAATCAAAATGTAGGGTTTTTATTGCACTTCAAAAGAAAAATAAGAAAAAAAATATTTCGATGTTGTTTTGATAAAATTTCGAAGTTTTCTTCTAGAACCACTCATCAAAGTTTGGACACCCTATTCACTGACCTCAGCGGCCATTTTGTTCCACAATATCTTCATCTCTGTTGCTTCCCGAGTCGTCCTACCATTCTTCTTCATCTTCTGCTTGACAATTGCCCAAAATTTTTCGACAGGGTGGACTTGAGGGCAGTTGAGTGGGTTGATGTCCTTTTCAACAAAATCCATCCGTTGGCCGAATACCACTGTAGTACCTCTTAGCTGTAGTGGCAGCATGCCAAATATGGCGAAAACTTTACTGGTCTATTGTGAGATCTATTGTACGAAAAAAAAAAAACATTTTTTAAGGCACTCCTCCTTGTACATTTCGGAGTCCATGGTCTTGTTTTTCACAAAAACCGGGGTTTTTCGTCCGCAGCTGCAAATACCTTGCCAGATCAAACACTTTCTTGCCAACTGATCGGCAAAAAAGACTTTGAACTTGGCGGGGACATCACCCCGACCAGTGCAGTGCACCACTGTAGTGACTTTATAAAATTTTTTGCCAGGAAGCTGCCCAAAATCCATCTTCGCGTACGTTTCGTCATCCATGAGGATGCATCCGTCGTACTTCGTTGAATCTTGTTGTATAACTCCCGGGCACGTCCTTTGGCTACTAAATTCTGCTTCAATGTCCGGTTTGGTTGCTTACTGGCCCGATAGGATCGTATTCCTTCGCGGAGACTAATCCTTCTGATGGTGTACCGGTCGACGTTGAATTTCTTGGCGATGTCGTAGTCCGACTACCCTGTGTTTGCCTTGATCGTTCTCAACACCTTCAAATGCAGTTTCTGATTCTTAGGTCCACTATAACGCTTGGTATGAACCTGCCGATCGATAGTATGCATCTCACGGAAACTTTTGAGAACGCTGCACACGGTTGATTTGAGCATTTTTAACGATTTCGCGATTTTTGAACCCGACCTCGTCGGTTTTTAACGTGAGTGTCCAAAATTTATTTTCGTCTCGTGGCTTCCATCACGTGTAACTTTTTTGAAACAAAACGAATCGTAATGAAATTTTCAGCACTGATAGAGGAAACATTTCCGAACAAAGTACTGTCACAACATTCCAGATCCAACAACTAGGAGCGCAATGGTATAATAAACAGTGCGTCCAGATTAATGGTGATCCATGCTTTATGCCGTCAGCGATAATAAAATATTTGAAGTATATTTGGCTTTTAATCTCATTTATTTGCTTGGTTTATTAAAAATTGTCATCTCATTGAAATTATAAAAAAAAAATGGTATTAGAAGCAGGCTTGGCAAAAGTCATCGTCATGAGGCGTGAAGCTGTGACTGTGAAGCCTTTTGGTCCGTCAAACTCAATTGACTGTTCCTTAACGACCAGTCACTTCGTTTGCCAGTCATTCATTCCCCAGTCATTTGAAGCTAAAAGAATGACCTAGTCAAGCAATCGCATTCAAACGACCGATGACGAAAAAGAAACGCATTTATTATTATTGTTGCTCCTGCCAGCAAGCCGAAGACGACCGAAGACGAACAAGAAAAGCATTTATTATTATTGTTGCTCCTGCCAGCAAGCTCGTTTTCAGTTTTTTATTGCTATTGTTGCTCCAGCAAGTCGTTCAATTAGATGTACCTGCCGTCAGCAGCCGATCGAAGTGTGAAGAGATTTGCCAGTCACTCTCAGGAGAAATTTTGACCATGTGTAGGAGCTTCGCCAGTCGATGATGGAGAAATGTTGATTGTTGTCGCGCTTTATCCGTCATGCGAGTAGTGAGGCTCCGTCAATTGAGAACAGTGCCAGTCGTTTGATGAAACAAAACTAGTCGGGTCAAGCGTGATGGGCGAGATTTACCATCACTGATTAGAAGGTCAGAAGTTAGATCAAATTAAAAATTTATAACCATTTGCTCGTGATGCTCTACATTTCATTACGTAATTAATATTTCTGAGCTGTGCACTACATAAAGGGTGATACGGTCAAAATTTGGTCAAGGGAAAACGCGTGTAAATAGGTGAAATTGTTTATTTAAAAAATCAAACTAAATTTCTTTTTCAAGTTTAATTAGTATAAAATTCAGGAAAAACATTCAGTTAGGCTTCCGCTTTTCCAAATCCGAATTGCCGGGCCTAACGTTTAACCCTGCCATCAGATCTTGTACAGTCACCTTGTCCACCTTCTTTGCCGCAGAAAGCCAGTTTGCCTTGAACTGCTGCTCGTCCGTAGCAGTTTTTTTGGTCTTCTTTAGGTTCGGCTTAACAATAGCCCAGTATTTCTCAATTGGGCGGAGCTCTGGCGTGTAGGGAGGGTTCTTGTCCTTGTGAACCACCTGCACGTTGTTGGCGGCGTACCACTCCATGGCCTTTTTACCGTAATGGCAAGATGCCAAATCCGGCCAAAACAGTACGGAACAACCGTGTTTCTTCAGGAAAGGCAGCAGACGTTTATTCAAACACTCTTTCACGTAAATTTCTTGGTTAACAGTCCCGGAAGCTATGAAAATGCTGCTTTCAAGCCACAGGTACAAATGGCTTGCCAAACCAGATATTTCTTCTCGAACTTTGACAGTTTCATGTGCTTAAAAATATCTGCTACCTTTCCCCTTCCTTTTGCCGTATAAAACTCCTGTCCCGAAAGCTGCTTGTAGTCGGCTTTGACGTAGGTTTCGTCGTCCATTACCACGCAGTAAATTTCGTCAGCATCGTCGTGTACAGCCTCCGGGATCGCACTTTGGCCGTCGTATTTTGTTTATCATCGCGGTTTGGAGTCACTACCTTCTTGTAAGTCGATACTCCGGCTCGTTTTTGGCTTGATGCACGGTTGTAGACGATACACCCAGCTTATTTGCGGCATCTCGACGAGAGAGGTTAGGGTTTCGCTTGAAACTACCGGCAACTCTCTTTGTCGTCTCAGCGGCTTCCGGTTTTCGATTTCCTCCCGATCCAGACTTCTTGGCTGTCGACAAACGTTCCCCAAACACTTCAATTACATTTGTAACGGTTGATTTGGCAACTTTTAGCGATTTTGCCAGCTTTGCGTGCGAGTAGCTCGGATTTTCGCGATTTGCGAGCAAAATTTTGATACGCTGCTCTTCTTCCTTGGACGGCATTTTTACAACTGAAGAGTGAATTCCAAAATCAAAATAGGAGCAACATACTACACACACCTTCAAAATGAGGGGTGTTCAGGTTTTTCAAATGCAAAATTGAAAGAAATACGTCAAGTTGATATTGACCAGATTTTGACCGTTTCACCCTTTAAATGGTCAACAAATTCAACTCAACACTCAAAGTAACTCATCTAAAGCAATTTAATAAAATAAGATCTAGTGCATTGAAAGTTACAGCGTTTTGAGTTTTAAGGACCGTAATCCGGGGTAAAATTGATCACTTTTTTCAATATATCTCGATTCCACAGGCAGCGGTTTACAAATACTTGCAGTTTTCGCGTCGTTACCCCAGCAAACATTTTTGTAGGTATATTTCTTAACAACTTTGTTATACGTTTCATATACATTATAGAATGATCGTATGAAACACGATAAAACAGCATTTACCTACCAAAGTGGAGGCAATATATGTACATACAAATTTTCAATTTCTTGCTAAAGCGATAAGAGTATACGATTTCGACACCATATTCATACATACTGAAAGAATGCAAAAGAGCACAAGTTTTTTTCTCTCAACGCATGCTAACTGTTGCCAGCGACAATATTTGCTGCCTCTGTCATTGGGCAATTCTTGCAAATACACCATCTGATTTTTAGCAATCTGGTTGCACTGCTGGTCGCAAAGAGAACAACAAAGCTGTTCTCTCTTTTGGCCCACGCGGGAGAAAATAAGGAACGAAATCGTCTTCAAAATCGGCAAACATGGCGGACTTTTTATCATATCCGATTTAAACCATTTAATACGACTTCGAGTAACGATTTTTACGAAATTTTACTTGCGTTAGTTGGAATTACGATTCGCAGTAACGTTTTTAATGACTTGAGTTATCATTTTTAATGCGTTTTCATGTTTGCTGGACCGCATATGTGCACCAAGTTTTGCATCCGTACAGCAATACGGATTTGACGTTTGAATTGAAGATTCGAATTTTCGTTCGTAGAGATATCTGACGTGAGCGCCAGATGTTTCGAAGACTCGTAAACGCAAATCCGGGTTTCGATGTCTTTCCTGGTACCACCATCAGGCGTTATCTGGCTACAAAGATACCGGAAGCACTCCACTTTCTCTACCAGTTGCCCAGCTACCATGAAACTGGAGGGATTTCCTGTGTTGATCTCCATCGACTTGGTCTTTTCGACATTGATTTTGAGACCTGCTGCCTTGGAGCTTTCGGTGAGGTCGTCGAGTTTGCTCTGGATATCTGGTTGTGTTTGGGCGTGCAAAACAATATCGTCTGCCAAGTCAAGGTCGTTCAGTTTCTCCATTGTTGAAGGGTTCCACGGCAATCCTCGGTTCGGTGCACAGTCGATCGATTCAGTCAGAGTCTCATCCATTACGATTAGAAAAAGTAGTGGTGATGAGATACATCCCTGTCTCACTCCAGCAGTTACCGGGATTGGTTCGGACAAGACACCATCGTGCAAAACCTTGCACGAAAATGCCTCGTACTGTGCTTCGATTAGATGGACAAGTTTCTCTAAGATTCCTCGTCGCCTTAGAGCCGCCCAGATGTTTTCATGGTTAAGTTGGTCGAATATTTTTTTGAAATCAACGAACACCAGCAGAAGAGAGTCCTGGAATTCGTTGATTTGTTCCAGTATTATTCGTAGCGTTGTGATGTGGTCCACACATGATCGTCCGGATCGGAATCCAACTTGTATCCGTCGAAGTGTAGCGTCGATTTTCTCCTGGATCCTTTTCAGGATCACTTTGAGGATTGTAGATCAAAGTTATGCCACGCCAGTTACCGCAATTTGTCAGGTCTCCTTTCTTTAGGACCTTTACGAGAATACCCTGCATCCAGTCGGCCGGAAATGTTGCAGTATCCCAAATGTCAGCGAAATTACGGTGCAACATTTGTGCTGACAAGGTCGGGTCGGCTTTCAGCTTTTCAACAGGGATGCAAAAGATCCTAGGTGCTTTGTTGGATTTCATGTCTTTAATTGTCGCTTCTATTTCAGCCAGCTTCCGAGTTGACACCATTTATGCGACTTACTATTGGCGCTTCGTGCTGCGGTTTCTGCTGGCCATCGCTATTAGTGACTCGGAAGAGTTGTTCGAAGTGCTCAGTCCATCGTTTGAGCTGATCTGTCCGACCGGTCAATAACTGACCTACTCGGTCTTTTAGTGTCATTCTTGCATTAGTCCTTGCGGGCGGCGAGAAATGTCATAAAGTAATCGGATATCTCCATTGGAGGCGGCTCTTTCTCCCTCTTCGGCTAGGAAGTTTGTCCAGGTTCTCTTGTCTCGTCTACAAGCTCGTTTAACTGCCTTTTTCAGCACCGCATCTCGTAAGCGCGCCCGCTTTGGCTGACCCGGTACATGCCTGCTCAATTTCTACTTTCGCCTTTCTCCGATCATCGACCATCCTCCAGGTTTCATCCGACATCCATTCACTTCTTCTTCTACAAACTTTACCGAGAGTACCATGGCTTGTCGTGATAAAGGCATTCTTGATTCCACATCACTGTTCTTCGACTGAACCGTTTGTCGGACGTTCCGAGTCTCGGGATTCTAGCTGTTCGACGTATGTCCTTTTCACCTTTGGATTCTCGAACCGGTGTGGACGTCGTAGCGACACCCGACTTTCTCTTGGTCGATGGAGGAAGAGCGATTCACCGATCACCATGTTTTTGTTGCCACAAAATTCTACAGACAGCTCTCCGTTTTCGCTTATCTGTCCTAGGCCATGGCGTCCCATTATGCGCTCAAGGTCCAGATTGACAGTGCCAATCTTTGTTCCAATTCAAGTCCGTGCTTTCATGCTAAATGTCGTTGCCAAAGTTCCAATTCGATTCTTTCTTGTCCCAGTTTCCGTAACAATTTATTACATCGGGAGCAGTAGGTTGTTAGTGAAGGTACTTATCCCGCGATAGGGCTGCCATCTTGGACTTAGCTGGCGGGAGCCGCATTTCATAAATTCAACCACTCGCTGCGAGACAGACGCTGTTTGAGCCGCCCCTGACCTGGAAAACAAACACTCGATTGTTGTTGCACGCCGCCCCTGACCTGGGGAACAGACGCGTGCGGCCACCTTCTCAGTCTGCATGCGACCAAAGCATCCACCGGGGTTGGGTACCCGATCTCCGCTTAGGTTACTCGCATCCCAGCCGGTACCACAGGGATGTTAAGATATGAGTTTTGAATAAGAGTTGATATGACCACCATGGGGTCTCGTGTCGCACATTATCCACCATTCACCAGCCAAAGGGAACTCATGGGAGTTATTAAGCAAACACTAGAGACACCATGTCCTCCATAGTAGAGTTCAAATTAGTTAGAAATCTTTTGGGCACATTCATATATATTCTCCTAACTACAAAAAGTCAAACAGTCACCTGACATCGTGAATTACGCAAATTTTTCTTGACTTACTTCAATCACTTAAAAGCTAATACAAATTAATTAAATCAGTACGTGAAATTCACGTAGCCGTTTGCTGTCAAAACAAAGGCACATTTCATTAAGTGAAAATCCAGTACTCCGCCAAGTGCAAAGGGGATTGGTATATCCTATGTGATGTTCTGTGTAATTTAAGCTCGTTAAATCAATGTGAAAGAATACAGTATTCAATATGACGCGGATCCAACAGTTGGTGCTGTTGGATAACTGAAGTGAAGTGGAATACTTGGTGATGGATAAGCTAATTTTGTTTAAGTATTTAGTATTTTTTGTATGTTTGTTAATTACATATTCTGCTTTTTTTACAGAATTTGGAATTGGGAGGCTACTCAAGTAACAATTTTGATTTTATATGTTTTAAATATGTGAAGTGCATAACGTATAAACATTAAAGTGAAAAGAAAAAGAGTATCGTGTAAATAGTAAATGTCCTGAAAATTCAACTCGTTTTATAATAATATGATCCAAAAAAAAAATTATAACGTTCATGTTTAAATTGAAACTGCGTAAATCGCATGTAGCAGAACGAATTCCTTTTTTCACATTCAATCGAAGTTTTTTTTCACATACAACTCATGAAAGCTACGTGAATTCTGCTTGCTGCGCGAACTCTCTTTGTTCATGTTGATTTCATGTGACTTTCATGGTGGAAAAAACCCCTGTACATTTTCACGAAAGATTCATGTGAAGAGTTCTTTGAGTGTATGACAAAATTCTGAAAAAAAAAAACTAACGAAACCTCGAGTATGGGGGAGCATAAGGCAATCAACTGCCGTTAAGACCAAATAAAGGAGGAGGGGCTAAATTTACTTTAATCATGCTATTTCAATTTCTACAAATCTAAGAAAATAAATCAAAACTAGAAAATCGGACTGAAAACTTGAAATATAACAATTATTCCCTGTGAATTAATATCAAGAATAGTTTTTCCCTTACATAAGTTAAGGGGGCTCCCTAAAGTAAGCAGTAAAGGAGTTCTCCCGCTTTTTGTGGGCTGAAAATATCGAAATCTTGGTATTGAATTTCAAAATTTTCAACCTAAAATCTGGAGAAAAATAATTTAAACCGAATGCTAAAAAATCATTTGACAAAAAGTTAAGAAGAATAAAAGGCAAAACACCACAAATTACATGTTTTTTTCATCGAAACATGTCAGTCAGGATATTCTGTACAGATCAGGTAAAATAAAGAAAAACATTTCCTCATTTTCATAACATACAAACGTCTTGCACAATAATAATGATTATTAATAAGTCAAGGTGCCAACTTGCCGTTTTTTACAATATCCAAAAATTATCACCAAATGACCATAAAAATAACACTTAAACTAAACCTTAACAAAGAATATAGTTGAAATTTAAAAAAAAATAACCCATTTGCTCCGGAATGCTTACATTTGATCAGAAGAGATGTTTGTTTTTGAGCCTTCGAAAAACCAGATAATTTAAGATTCTAAAATTACATTTTAAGTAGTATCAAAAATCTTCGAATAAAAACCAAATTTAGCTTAATTGTAACGCAATTTTTAGGCTTTCAAACGTAGTTAACAGGTTTAAGATATTTTAACTTTTTACTTAGTTAATGATGATTATATGCAAAAAATTCATGTTGATCAAAGTTACCCCGGTGATCAAAGTTCCCTCAGTTTACGGTGTTAAACTCATTTGGATTTGTTATCTGACTTTTTTCAATGATAACTGATTCTGTTTTTTTTAACATTTAATCTCTATTTTGATTCTTTCCTTTTATCGATCATGTTTGCACTTATATCCTTTGGCTTTGAGGGCATCGAATGAAACTTTTTTCACATTTAAAATAACAATGTGATAACATTTTTTTATTTCATGAGAATCATATTCATAAACATCTCATGAAAAGGTTTTTTTTTTGTGTTTCAAAGATATAAACTTGAAATTCCTGCTTTGGTTCTGACTGTAACTTTGAATCTCTTTTTTATAAATTCAATTCATAACTTGATTTGAAATGATGATTTATGATCGAGATACTGAATTTTGGTTCCGAATATAACCTGATTTTAAGTTTTGAATTCTTAGACTCTTATATCTGCACCTCTATGGAGTATGAATTTAAAAATTTTGAATATTTTTTTTTTGAATTTTGTATTCTATGTTTCAAATCTACTTGATACTTCCCATTAGGAAAATATTTCTCGATGAAACACTAACCAGACTTTTAATGATGAAATGAAAAATCGTCTAAAGTATGTATCCGGTCATTTCTTAATCAGAGAATTTTAGTTGGTGAAAAGATTATTAAAAAAAATAGAATTGAATTTTGGCTCTTTGAAGACAGTAAACTGAGCTCATATACAGTTCTTTTACTCTTTTAAAATGTTTTGTATTCTCTGGAATAGCATTTGAAAAAAAAAACACTAATCATAGGGCTCCCCTAGAAAAATTGCACCGTGCCTCCCGATGGCTTAATCTGGTCCTAACTGCCGTTATAATCAATTAGGGCTGTTCATTATGAAACCTGCCAATTGCTAATTAATTTGTGGTCTTATATCGGCCGGACTGTTAACAAAATTAGCCCATGGACAAAAATTTTTTATCCTCTTTCCGTAACGAAGTAGTGATGCGATATTTTAGAGATAAAACAAATATCAAAAGATACCCATACAATAAATCCAAGATTTGTTGAATAATCTTCGAAAAAATATCCTATTAGGTGCCAATTTTAAAGGTACATATGAGGTGTAATTTTCATGGCAGCATGTCTGACTTACTCTTTGCTTCATCTCTTTGTTTCAGAAAGCTTTTCAAATGTTCTTGTGATCAAAAGGTTCCCTCATCTGTCTGATGAATTTGCTATTGATATCTTTAACCGATTCATTGAGTAGTACCTCATAGTAAAATAAGATAGCTACCCACCTACCTACATTTTCATTTTTTCCCAAGCCACAGATAAAGATATCAGGAACAAAAAATGGAGAAAGGCAGATGTTTCCAATATTTATCTGCGGGGAAAAAGATTTCCCTCAACCAAACCATTGCGCTCGAGTTAAGTTATCTGAATCTTTCTTCATATCGGTGGTACCGCGTTTTGCTTTGAAGTAGCGGAAGCTTTTCTTTGAAATATGGCTTCAGTCAAGTATTACTTGGAAATCTGATGGTTCAGTTCGAAAGCAATGATGATCTTGCTGAGGAAAATAAGCTGTCTGCCTCGAGTAAGTACCTGCGCTTTAAAATGGTAGTGATTTTATACATTGAGCTATAAGATTCGCATTGCTTGATGTGAAAGTTTCAATCGGAAATGTTGAAATTGATTATGTTTCAGAATATTTTACATTGGTTGGCCCAATTTTCTATGGGAAGATTTCATCACCCCATTTTGAGTTTTAAGTGCCATTGACATAACCTGGAGAGTCACCATATGATCTGTTCACATTTTGGTAGCTATGTCAACAATGCTATCAAATAGAAGAAAAAAAAACAAAACAAACTTTCCTTGAAAAACAAAGATTTTCTTTTTAAATCTAAAGCTATTCCATTGAATTTTAACAAACTTAAGAAAGAAGTTAAAAATATTGTTAATTACCCGAGAGCCTTATTTTTATGTCATGCTTGGCAAAATTTTAAAACAAAATTTCGTGTTTAACCGTTTTGTTGAAAACAGTTTAAGAAACAGCTCTCGAAAGATTACTTTCCGATTTCCAAATTTAGCTCCAAGGACTTCCGTCTGCAAACTCAATTTCCAAAGTTTTTTTTCTCCTACATGGCATTTGTCACAGCACAAACAAGTGTCGCGTAGGTCCTACCTACGTACTCGATAAAAGGGAAAGAGAGGGGGTGAGAGTGAGACAAGAAAAAAGTCGCAAAATGGGCCTTAAATAGAACAAAGCTTTGGGGTGACATTTTCCAGACAGCGATTGTGTACGTCGGAAAAAGCCTCAGAGTATGGAAATTGGCTCAATCCAGCCGGGGAATGGTAGACATGTACACAGTTTTTCGTGTCCCATAGTGTTTTCCTCACAATGTGTTTTACCGGGAGCAACACGAGAAAAGAGGAAACTTGTAGATTCTTTTGTCTGTGGTCGTTATGTTTTCCGAGAATGTATTTATTTCCCAACGAGTGAATAACGGATCATATCGGAGGAGCTTGGAGAAGATTCCACTTTGAGTGCCCAAAAATTCTTGATATTGGTCGTTAGGAGGCAATGGTACTTTTGATTTCGAAGAAATAGCTTCTTGAGAGGTCATTTTACTGACATTCGGATGAAAAAATGTGTTGAGAATTTTAAGATAAAAAAACAATGTTGATGTTTAATATAAACAAAGTCGTTCGTGAATTGAATTGATCCGTAAGTTTTCAAAATCAGGGTAGTTAGATAGCAATCAGCTATAGCGACTACATTACCAAGGTAATTTATTTGTACCAACTGTTTTTTTTTCAAAAAGCAAATAAACCAGAATTTCCTGTTTTGTTTAAAACAGAAGTACCGTAAACTGAAGTTACTTTGATCGCCGTGGTATCGTTCATCAACATGAAAAACCAAATTAGAAAAACATCAAAAGTTTTGTTGAATTAAACAGAGAATTTAAAATCTTCAAAATACCTACTTGTTGTACAAGTTCTTTTTTCAATAAATTGCAGGTATATAATATAACATAGCATATTGATAGTAAAGGTAATTTTTTGCAACAACAAAATCGAGTATACGCTTTTACAAATGATTTGACTATTTTCCAGCACAAAAATTAAGTTTATCATACCTAGCAAACATAAATTCGCATTAAAATGATAGTCCAAATTGTTAACAACGCTACTGCGAATCGCAATGCATGCCAAATAACTAAATGAGTAAACGATCCTGAAAATGGTTACTTGAAGTCGGTTGAAATGGGATTGAGCTTGAGCTTGAGCTTAGATAAACCGTACATTTCAGTAGTTGCTACTCCGTGATTGACAAGAACCATCAAAATTGTACATAGATCCAAATAAATGGGGCTTGGGATTAGCTTACCATTTTCTGTGTACACGTTTCGAAGGTTCCTGATCTTATATGGTCAATAACGGCGCCGGCCACGTCCTTACGGTTCATCGGGGAAAAGGAAGGATTATTAGTTCGACAAGTCGGTTGAAATGGGATTATATAAAAAGACCTCCATGTTTGCAGATTCTGAAGACGTTTTCGATCATTTTTTTCTCCTGCGAGGGCTTCAAGCAGGGTGGCCAACATTTTTATTTTCCAAAATTCAGGGAAACTTGAATTTAAAATTCAGGATAAATCAGGCTTGAATGAAACAGTCGAATCGCTGAATTTTTATTGTCTTTTTTTTGAATTTACAATTTCTTATGAATAACGTATTTATCATGACTCCCAAAAAAGGGGATAAAAAGTTTAAAAAGGAATTAGAATAAAAATTCTAATACGATAGAATCTGTAATAACAAAAGGATTAATGAACCTGAACCTAAAAAAGGCTTCGAGCACACAAGTCCAAAGAACTTATCCATAGATAATGAATGCTCATGGAAAATGTTTGGTTGAAATTCTGTTAATCCCAGATTGTTTGAATAATTTTTTTCTTGTTGCTTCTGAGATATAAGATGTATACAAAAGACATTAGATTAACATTAGACGTTTTCTTGTTCGATGGTGACAATTTTCCACGAATTTAGAGCTTTATATACGGTTAGAATGAAAACGAAATTGTGACCACATCTGTCACCATAAAGAATCGTTTGATGGAATGTGTTCTAGGTTATCATAATAAATCGCAAGACCTGAAATTTCGTAAGGTCTGGGGCACCATTTTTGTTTGTTATGGGTCTGTTAAGCAAGCATATTAGAGACCTTTTTCAAATCTACTCGCATAACAGTTCCAAAAAATAGAAACATACTTGTGGGAAAATATCGTGAATTCCACATTGAAAGTTGATTTTTTTCATTATATAATTTTTTCCTGATAGCTTTCCTCACAGGAAGAAAATCCATCCTTTATTCTAGCCTGTCTTCAAAAACTAGTGTAAAGAATTCGACATCAAGTGAGTTGAATATTTTTTAATGCAATAAATCAAAGATAATTTCACCAAAATATGGGTCTAATCTGTGGGTATATTTCATATGGGACAGTCACTGGTTGATTTATTTTTCGAAATTTCTAGAACAAAATCTCTTTTTTATTGTTTAAACATTGAAGTCCAATGTTCAAAACGACAGGTTAAATGACAAATGACGAAAATTCATAAAGGGACTGTTATGCGAGTAGGGGCAGTGTATTCATAGAGGGTTGGAAAATAAACAACATTAGTCCTCCTTAAATTTCTCCTTTGTTACGAATCATTTTTTGGAAATGGGTTTCGAAATATTAATTTTATAATCCAGATCTTTTGAATCATTCAGATTTCCGAACAGGAATTTATTTTAAAAGTTCGATAAGATAAGAAAGTCGCATTAAAAAAAATTAGATCACAAATTAAGTTTAAAGTCTTACATAGAGTAGTGCATAGGCAACTTGTAAATTCGATAAATACAGTTGAGTACACCTATCATGTCTTTATGGAACATCTCAGCGCAAATAATATTACTTCACTAGAATTGGCCTTAAATAACCATTCTTGTGAATATGATTTTATTGCAAATTACTTTTAGGTATGTGCAAAGTGAATTTAGACGTAAAACTAACACTAATTTACAGCATTTTTTAACTCAGTAAACTGAAGGTCATTTCTAATGTGAAATCGGGCGCTGAATCCGAAAATGAAATTTAAAAAAATCTCAGTAGATCCGTTTTTGAGTTATGCTCCAAATATGAAATTTCGGAAGAATTAAAAAAGCTCTTGTACGTTTTCTAACGATCATCTGAACACTGTTTTTGCGTTTGACCAACAGTATTGTTGATATTGAAAAAAATGATATTGAGAAAAAAAATTATCAAAAACGCATTTTTTTAGAGAAAATTTTGATTCAACGAAAGTTTTAGACTCGATGGTAGCATTTAAAAAATCTGATTTTCTTTTGCGCTTGAATTTCAATTAAAAACAAAGATTTCAAGTGATTATTCATCAAAATCGGTTGAAAATTGAAGAAGTTATGGCTACTTTACCATAATAGTATTTTTTGTAGTTTTTCATAATTTAACGAACCGCAGTACACTGATCATAGGAAGAATGAAACATGATAAATCTCACTCGCTCCAAGTCAAAATTATTTATTAGCTTACTAGAAGGTCACATGCCAAGTTTCAGGAAGATCTGACCATAGGAAGGGGTTGTTTGAGTCTCAAAAGTGAATAAAATTTTGAGGTATTTTGCCCGGAAGGAACGAAAAATACTGGTTTTTCATCAACAACTTCATTCATCACTAGCTGATTGTTTTTTATGGTTGATTTTCTTAAAGCCCAAGTTGAGACAAATATTTCACCCGAAGACTGTGACTCGATTGGATTTGAAACAGAAAAGTTATTGCGGTTCAAAGATTGTATTTTGGTCGAAAATTCTCGTATAAAACGCAATGCGTAAAAAGTACTCATTGTGTGTTGGACAAAATTAGCGGCCTTTGAACTGCAATAACTTTTTTACTTTAAGTCCAATCGTGTTGCAGTCTTCGGGTGAAATATTTGTCTCAACTTAGGCTTTAAAAAAATAAACCATAGAAATCAATCGGCTAGTGATGAAAAAAGTTATTGATGAAAAACCAGTGTTTTTTGTTCCTCCCGGGCAGAAAACCTTAACATTTTATTCACGTTAGAGACTCAAGAAACCCCTCCCTATGGTCAGATCTTCCTGAAACTTGGCATGTGACCTTTTGGTAAGCTAATAAATAATTTTGACTTGGAGCGAGTGAGATTTACCATGTATTATTCATCCTATACGGTTCGTTGAATTATTAAAAACTGCAAAAATTACAGTTATGGTAAAGTAGCCATAGCTTCTTCAATTTTCAACCGATTTTGATATATAACCACTTGAAATCTTTGTTTTTAATTGAAATTTAAGCGCAACAGAAAATCAGATTTTTTGAATGCTGCTATTGAGTCTAAAACTTTCGTTGAAACAAAATTTTCTCTACAAAAATGCGTTTTTTGTAATTTTTTTTCTCATTAAGTCACTCATATCAGCAATACGCCTGGTCAAACGTAAAAACAGTGTTCAGATGATCGATAGAAAATTTATTCACCTTTAATATGCAAAAAAGGGATTTCAAATTATTGTTGCGCCGTCCGAGATATTTCAATCTAAATACAAGAACTTTTTTAATTTTTCCGAAATTTCAAATTTGGAGCATAACTCAAAAACGGGTTTACTGAGATTTTTTGAATTTCATTTTCGGATTTAGCGCCCGATTTTACATTAAAATTGTTGGTCAGTTAATCAAGTTCACGATTTTTTTTTAAAAATTTTGTAAACAAGTGTAATTAGAGAAAGTGCAGATTGACAAAAAGTAAAAAAACACCTACATATCTTTAAAAGTTCTTCAAACGAGTGTTTTGTAATTTGAGACTCTAAAGTCTGATTCACATAGAATCAGGTCGCATCTTTTCATTCACTGCAGCGCCCCTAGTTGTCACATCGCGAATCTATTGACAGTGTTTTGATCAGGATGGTTTGTTTACTTAGTGGTGAACATTTCATCAAGATTGAAGCAGTTAGTCAAAAGTTATCGACGATGGAACGCGAAAGGCGAGAGAAAATTCTGCACACTCACGTAGAGAAACCGACGTGGTCAGGGGTAAAGATCGCGAAATTCCTGAAATATCCTAAATCGACTGTGAATTCGGTGCTGCAACGTTACCGGGAGACCCTTACGGTGGATCGAGCAAAACAAACCAGGCGTAAAAGTGGAACATATGACCGGAAGCTGCGAGCAAAGGTAATTCGATCAGTTCACAATAATCCTGGAATCTCCTTGCATGATTTCTCGAAAAAGTTCAAGACAAACCACAGTACAGCTCGACGAATTTGTTTGCGAGAAGGCTTGCGGTCGTATCATGCATGCAAACACCCCAACAGGACGCTGAAATAAAACCTGGTTGCCAAAACCAGGGCAAGGAAGTTGTACGAGAAAGTGTTGACCAAGTACAACGGATGCATTTTGATGAACGACGAAACTTACGTCAAAATGGATTTTGGACAAATACCCGGTAACAAATTTTACCTTGTGAAGCGTAAAGGGAATGTTGCGGGTAGATTCAAGTTTGTTTTCGCAGATAAATTTGTTCGTAAGTTGATGATTTGGCAAGGGACCTGTAGTTGTGGGAAGAAGATTAAGATTTTCATCACTGGGGACACAATGAATGGAAGTGTTTACAAAGAAGAATGTCTCCAGAAGAGGGTTTTGCCATTCATTCGGTCCCACAAAGGTCCGGTGAAGTTCTGGCCGGACCAGGCAAGCTGCCACAACAGCCGGGATAAGTTTTATAAAGAGAACAAGATCGATTTTGTTGAAAAAAGTATCAATCCACCAAACTGTCGGGATTTTCGTCCGGGCAAACTGAAGAAATGTGGCAGAACCATGAAAAAACCATGGAAAAGTGGTGGAATTTTTGTTATTTGGGGGCTCATGAAGAAAGTCACAATCCTCCAAACTAGTGTATTATTGACAATCTATGACGAATTATTTAGGGTTAAAAATGAACATCATTCGGTTTATTGAGACACATTGTTATCCATGAAAATTAGTGAATCTGGCAAAATTAGGCTTACTTCCTAAAATTAGAAGAAAACGAAGGATTATCAGGTTATTAGGATGGGCCTCAAAAAATCAGGCAAATCCTTAAAAATCAGGCATATTGGCAACCCTGGCTTTAAGTGAGAAAACAACCATGTTGTTCTCTTTCCGACCATCAGTGCAACCACATCGCTGAAAACCAGATGGTGTAGGGTAAATGATCTTGAGCGGAACTAGTCGAAATCTGATCTTGAGCGGAACCATTTATTTTTCCTAAGATATAGGCAATGATTGTTTATGAATCTTATCAAAATGTTGAAAAAACACTTTTTCAAAACCTTTTCATACAAGCATTAACATTTTTGCTAAAGTCTATTAACTGAAATAATGTTATTAGAAGATTTAAAAACATACGCATTTTTGCTGCAATTTTCATCAATCTACGCTGACTTTGAACGTCAATTTATGTAACCCTTGGCCGTTATAAACTAATTCTTAATGACTAAAATGGTAGAAAAATTCTTAAAGAAGCATTATTCGGGTTTTTGTAACAAGTTTTCCATCAAAATATCAATAAATCGCGTAGTTTTTAAAAGTAAAATATGATCTTGAGTGGAACCATCTTTGATCTTGAGCGGAACTACTAGCTTCCGAAATATACCGCTAGGTGCGCTGTCTTATGCCTAATGTCTCACACGCGTTTTTTACCCCTGAATATATGCAGCACCTTTTATTTCCTTATTATATCAGCTTTAGGGAAAGAAAAGATGTAAAATTAAATTCGAATAGAACAAAAATTAATTAATTGGTGTCATAGCGTACCAAACTAGGCACACAAAAAGCTTAATTTTTGGGGGTACAAGAAATGTGTTTTTGATTCTTTCTTTCAGAGGGACGACGGGAAGAAGGAGGAAGGCTTTCATACATATTTTTGGTATAATTCGAGAACTAATGAAGCCAATCAAATCAAGTCATTATTTCAGAATAAGAATCAATCTTCATTGCCGTTACTATTCGTACTTTAAGAAGTAGCTTTCATTTAAAGAGGTGGTTTTATATGTTCAAATTCCAATTGAAAACGATATACTACCTAATAAACAAAAATTTAAATTGTTTTTAACACACATTCCTTCAGTTTTACAAAGTGTAGCAAAGCACACCGGGTTAGCTATTTTATAATACTCCACGATTCGATTGGTGGCCCGGTATTGAAACACTATCCAATTTCCTTGTGTTTGATTTTACACTTGAGCTCGAACTGGAAGTCGGTTTGAAAAATGATTGTTTTATCAATTAAGCTAAATAATTAATGTTTCCATAAATTTTAAATATAAATAAATTTTATCTTGATTCATAAGAAACTGGAATTTACAAGAGCAAGATTGCCGAAATTACAGAAAAATCTGTTTTTCACAGAATTTTGAGGAAACTTTCATCACAGATTTCACACAATTTTTGAACTTTAATCGGATTTCCATAATTATATTTTTTTGGTCAATATTTAATTTAGGTTTCTTACTTTGAATTAGAAAAGTATGAAAAGATTTTCAACGTAAACTGATTTTTCCCAACTAAAATTTAAAAATGATCCATTTTCCATTATCATGAGTTTCCAATGAAATTAAAGGAATTAAGGGAATGACAAAAAATCAGATTTTTTTTCTCAAAAACGTTGATTAAGAGCAATGTACAGTTTTTTTTTTTGCAAAATCTGTAATTTAAGGCATCTTCTTATGTATTTCTGACTCTGTCGTTACTTTCAAAAGTCGTTCGGGTCAATATGACCCGAAGCGCATAATTACAATATACTGAGGAACTGAAATTTTTGAGAGACCAAATATATTCTTTGAAAATGTTAATCAAATTAACGAGAAAGAACTAAAATTGAAGTTTGAAATATCAATTCATCAAGAAATGAGATACAGCGATGCAAAGACAAAATTGGATGTCTTTGTTTTGAGTTAGATTTTTTTTCTACCGGGAAATCCAGAATAGCGGTCAAAAAATTCATTAGACCCCCACATATTCATACATCATTAGATAGATGTATTCTTAACAATTCCAGAAATTAAAAAAGCACCCAAATACTGCAAAGTTGTCAGAAATTATAAGCAATTTAAAAATTAAATTGTTTTTTGGAACTTTTTTCATTCGGAGCCAACTACAGACAACCTAGTAGAACATATTCACTTCTTTTAAAAATATTTAGAAACTAGAAAAAATAACCTACACAATGAATTCAATATCATAAAAATCGGTCAACATAAATTACAAGTAAAATTTCCCCGAAACGCAGGTTAAGCAAGCATTAAATTTGAACGGATATTTCGAGAACAACTTTGGAACGCTAAGTTTCTTTTTTTACGTAAAAACATTAATTTTTTAACTTTAAAATCTTCAAATATGAAATTTAATTGAAGTTTCACAGTTACACAAGTATTGGGAATGTGAGCTATTAAAGATGTTGAAAGAAGAAAATGGTTCCGCTCAAGATAATATTTTAGTTCCGCTCAAGATCAGCGTGGTTCCGCTCAAGATCAGAATTCTTACTCCAGTAAAACAGCTGTAGAGTTATTAGGATTTACTCTAAAATATTCTAAAAATCATCATTAGAAAGCAGAAACCAAGATCTATCCGCTGAACTAAAAATTTGTTTGCTCGGTTATAACCCACAGCCATACCGCTTGATCAACTGTTTCGAGTTGCGTCGAATTGAGCCATTTAGTTCCGCTCAAGATCATTTACCCTATTTGAAAGAATTTTCCAATGAGCGAAGCAGCATATATTGTCGCTGGCAAAGGTTTGCACGCATTGAAGAAAACGCTTCCTTGCATTCTTTCAGTTTAAACGAATAAAGTCTCACATATCGTCCAATTTGTATAATCCTTATCGGTTTAGAAGTTGAAAATATTTATGTATATATCTGTGTACATTTCTGGAAATATAAAAGTAAACAGAAGTATACAGCGCTATTTTCCATGTTAAAGGTCGTTGCCTAATTTTTTTCCAATATTTTTTTTTTGAAAAGTTGATAAAATTTCAATGCACTTTGATGAACTTTTTTCTGATTTATGTTGAAAAATAACTGAGTTATGTTGTTTTGAAATATGGTTGTATTTTATTCACAAAAAAAACTACCCTGAAAATAAAATTTCAGAAATCTGAAAAACCTGTAAAAACACATGTTTTTTCCAGATTTTGAAATTTTTATTTCGTAGAAATGAATATAGTTTTCAATTTTGGGGAAGATCCGATGACTCCCGGCGCAAATCCGTCAGATAATAAAAAAATCACCTAAGGTCCAATTTCCAAACAATTGGGAATTTGCGGTAATTTGTTCAAGTGGTTTCACAGTTTTTTATCTGGCAGAACTCAAAAGCATCTTTTAATGATTGTATTTCGAATCTTTTGGATAACTCTTTTGGTATACCTTAACACTAGAAAGACCGCACCAGTCAAAATGACTGGTGGGACACTTTGTTTGTTGAATATCTTTTAAACACTACGCTCTAAAAATTCGCAAAAAATACGACTTTTCATGAATTTTGAATCTCTACAAAACTGTGTATTTTTTATTTTTCTAGCTCTTTTAAAAAGCGAGAAAAATTTCGCCATGGACACTCGGACCGTGACCAGTCAAAATGACTGGTAAAATTCACAAACCTATAACTCAAACAAGATAAATTTTTTCCGCTTGCTTTTGGTTTTATTTGCAATCTACATTCAAGACAAAGAGCCTTAGTTGATTTATGGTGGGCAGGAGTGTGTCATTAGCTATGAAATTATTGATTTTTGAAGCGAAGTCATGGAAATTTGTAGAAAAAGTTCTCGGATCGACCGCTGTGTGGCGCTTCAAGCCCTTGACTCCCAATTTTTTTGGTCTGTTTTGTTGCTCAACTATAATCGAACTTTCTGTCAAAATTTGGCGAAATTTCATCAAGATTTGTAAAAGTTATGTTAGTTTTAATACATGTCCATTCGAGTAATCGAGTTATTTTAGGTGATAAATATGTTTTATACTGAACTAGTATTAGTAAAATAATTATGAATTGTGTACTTATTTATTCAAATTAGAAGACATTATGTCTATGAAACTGAACAATTTAAATGATTTTTTTTTATATTTGATTATTCTTCATACGTTGGTTATCCACCATGGGTGCACGGATTCACCGCAGTTTCTGCCCAAGTATGTATTCACATGCATTCTTAGATTATTAGGTTCGACAAATTTCCAATTCCAGGTCCCCATACAGGTATTCCGGCACCCGTGTATAAAGCTGGCAACTGATTGAACATTCTTATTATAAGAGAAAACACATCTTACCTGTCGGCAACTTACGGGGTTTGAACCCTAGAGTTTTCTTACCGATACCAGGAATCGAACCCAGTACACTTGACATACCTAGACTAGACTCACGCCAGTCTATCTGATAGACCACATTGGCGCTAAGATTTTTGAACATGGGTGCACGGAATGGCTGTACATTCGCCGTTGTTAATTATATAGAAATAAATAGTTTTCAACTTGCTTCAGAACACAGAATATTTTTGCGTTAGATATGATAGGTATTTGAAATGCAACATTTGTCAATCGAAAAATTTTTAAGGAAAAACAAATCAATGTGTACTTTTGACCATGTTGATTCATTATTTTTATTTCCACTGTTTTCCGTCGCACGACATAACTTGATGCATATAATTCCTAAAATTCACTCGATTGATGATAACCGTTTTCCAATTTCTTGGATGTTGATCAGATCTTATCAGATAAATATACGATGGCAAAAACCTGTTTTTTAATAATAAATAAATAAATTTATTATTTCAAGATATAATTGAAATATTTCTTTTCCAGGAATTAAAAAACGGAGCTTAAAATAAAAATCGTTATTTAAATAATTATGTCTTAACATAAAAGACATTATTTCGACATTGGTTTAGTTAAGATTTGTAATGCTTTTTAAAAAAAAATTGCAAAAAGTCCAATATTTGATTAAAACGCGGTGAATCCGTGCACCCATAGTGAAAAACCATGTATATAACACAAATTTTCATTTGAATCTTTAAAAGTCTTTATTCTTTACCTTTAACATGCAAAAAAATTGATTTTGGATGAATGGCGGTGAATCCGTGCACCCCTGGTAAATTGCTCTACTTATATAGAAAATATGCTTCAAAACCAACAATATCAGGTATAATTTATAGGCAACGTGTTGAAAAACTTCAGAGCGATGGATGCTAGAAAACATCTACTAAAACAAAACTGAAGTGAAACCGTGCACCCATGGTCAATAACCATAGCCATCTAACATGTTTTTATTATTAGATTGATAATGTGTTTCAATTTTTTGGTAATTATTTGACATATTCATTTTATGACATATACGCATTCGTCAACTATGCCAAACTGAGGTGATTCCGGGCACCCATGGTGAAAAAATATTTCAATTTCATAACAAAAATGTTATCGAATTAATAACAAAATAATTTCAAAAGAAAAAATTTAAAAATATTTTGATAGAAAAAATTTCCCCTTTACCAGTCATTTTGACTGGTCACGGTCTGAATAGGTATATTCAATTTGCCGGTCCTTCTAGTGTTAAGGAAGTGTGCTTGGGCCTATTTTGTTTATAATGTGTATTAATATTATTATTATTATTTTTATCAAAGACATTTTACCATTCTTATCACATTCGTGTCTGGTATATTAATATCTAAGACGAGTTATATTCAAGCATGAGGAAACGCAAAGCATCTTGTTGCATCTCAGTCTGAAAACTATATTATAGTATCTATTATAAAAAAATCTCCAATAAATATAACTTATTACCTACAATGTAGGTACGTGATTTGATAGTAATTTTGAGCTGATCCACTCATTAAGCCAAATTCCAAAAACTGGCTTTTGAAAAAAATCTATTCGTGAGCGTCACAAAACTTTAGCATAAATGTGAATAATTTGGGGACGCCGAAATGCATTTCGATTGTTTAACCCCCAACCAATTTTAAAGCAAATCTTCAAAGGTTATTATCTGTTCCCTGGATTGAAAATAACTCACCGTTTTCGTTTCCGGGTATCATTTTGCAATTAACGGAAACCCAGACCTAGTACAATCAACGAAAGGAAACCGTTCAACAGATTTCGTAGCTGGGGTAACAAACTGGATTCTGCAAGTGAATGATACGCGACCCAACCATCGGGACAGGTGCGGTTCAAAAGCTGAATCTTCTCACAGCAGCCGCTCGTCCCGGCCGGGCGGTCGGTGACTGATATTGGACCAGGTTTTTATCGTTCCACGTGGACCGTGTTGACGGATTCTCCCTCATTTTCCGCAGCGCTAGATGATTGGAGCGTTTCTGGAAAATTTTCACGTTTTATATCTTAAACGAAAAAAGTCACCTTAAAATATTTAAAAGGACGTATTCGGTTTTGGTGTACTACTTCGTTTATAGGAAGATAACCAAAGCCAATGGTTGTGAATAGAACAGTAAATAACTACTTCGTCCATTTTCACGTCATGGCAATAGATTTGATTGGGCTAGAAATAAAGACGATAACGTCCTTTCAAATTCTTTAGCTAATGGTGTCTTTTTGAGCGGAAAACGAAAAACGATGCCAACGACGACGCAACCGTGGGTTATCTTCAAGGTCCATCGGAATCCGAAACGGTAATGATCTGGTGGTTGAAGTTGTCTTGCCAGGCAGAAGGTAGGTTCCTTTTTGTTGGATTTTTATTTACAAATTTTTTTATTTAGCTTCTTTCTTCTGGTGTGTCCTCTGCTACGAGAGGGTCGTTTGTATCACCAGAATGGCGACAACTGTACCGTGATTGTGCGATATACATTTCATCGCCGTGGCCGGGGGCGTTGAAGTGGCGTAGAATTTTCAAACACTTAGACACTCCGGCGTCCTTTCGTTTGGCGTGCTACCTTGGTACAATATAAGGTAGCGATGGAAACGTTTTCAGTATTTTTTTTTCAGGTAGCTAATATATTTACTTCAAAATGTGAACCCTTAAGTGACTTGCGTGACGAAATATTATCTCTTATCAGGAAGTAAAAAGAAAAAAAATAAGAAGTTGTAAAATATATATGATATTTATTGGGATTGGGCCTGCTAAAAAGAATAAAGCCTGCTCTTTACTCTTACACAGATTTCTATAAGAATGACAGGTAATCAGAGTGAAATTGGAGTGAAGGCTATTGCTTTCTCTGTTTAACATACAATAAATCATACAAAGTATAACGGGATTGCGAGGGCGCCCATCGCCCAATCATTGCGAATTTTGATGTTACCTATGCCAAATGTCTTGTAAATTATAAACATGAAACCTTTTAAGTATTAAAATATTTCATAAAAATAAAAGAGAAATAATGTAGCAGAGGGAATAAGGATTGAGGAACTAAAAGGTGCAATTTGTGCATATGATAGCAGAGCATTTCCCGAGTTGGTAAAAAAAAATTTTTTTTGTCGCATCGAATGTTATTATCTAAAGTATCCTGAATTCATGTCTATTGGAAAAAATTTAAAAAAAACACACACAGTTTGATAAAAACAGAAAGTGCCCATTTTTCCTCGTGTGGCAACCATACCCTTATTTCTCTCACGCTTTTTAACACTTAAAGGCCCTACATCTATTTTAATTACACTGATTCCCAACCACAGAATCGGTTTTTATCAACATAATATCATTGAATAACTTCTTATTTCATCATAGTCTTATTTTTGTCACAATTTTTCTATAAAACTTAAATATTTTTAGCTGAATATCAATGTAGAGTAGTTTTTTTTTTGTCACAATTCTTTTTAATTTTTAATCAATGTACATAAAAGGCGTAAAAATTCTCAGGCAAATATTAATTTTTTATCAGGTTACAAACTCAATTTTCAACTTAGAAAAGAATATTCTAAATTCGTGTCTATTTAAAAAAAAAACTGTCGACTACAAAATGTACCACGGTGTCTCTGATGGAGCCATTTTATTAATCGAAAATTAGCATTGCTTATTTTTGCATCATTCGAAAGCTGCGACTTTTTCTTTTCATTTAAGCCCAAATTTAAAATAATCCATCGGGAGGTCTAGAACAATATATTTTTTTGAAGATTTTTTAACCTTTTTAATCGTTTTTTGAAAGACAAAATTATACTAATCACTGTGAAAACGCTTGCATTACCTTTAGCGTTGATCCAACTCTATATGCCCTTAGATTGATCTTATAGGAAACTAGCTGACCCGGTAAACCTCGTTTTACCTTCTAAAGTATAAATCGTAATAAATGTTTAATTTCATCTACACGTCCTTAACTGCACCGTGCTCGCGAATAGATTCTTATGGAAATCGTAACAAATAAAGTTAAATTTGTATTGGGACCACCTTCCATAAAAAGTGAGATCCTTTAAAACTATTATACAAACCATCTCTGGCCCGAAAAACCCTCGGATACCAAATTTCACTTCATTCCGACCGACCATTCATACGTGATGTTGTTACAAAGAAAACGTCTCCATTTTTATATATAAGATTTCCCTGGCTTTGTAGAAGATACCAGAGGGATACAAATTGAGAGAATTGAGTTGTAATGTTACAATCAGAGTTATTATTATGTCATTTTAAAAATCTAATAATAATTCTCATCACTGATTGTACCAACACCAGAAATAGTATTCTACCAACTAAGTTATTGATTGTCGAGTGTTTGAATGTTCAGGATGGTTAATTTACATTAAATAATCAATCTTTTACATAAATTTGCTCAGCATAAAGAGTATTTATGGGCTTTTATTTTTCCAAAAAATATATCTTATTCTTTTTTGTCGATCCGATTTTTCAAAAAATAGGAGGAATATATAAAGTTTAAGGTATTTTATACAAAGATTTGATTAATTTTTCTTGAAGATAGAAATTATATCACCTGTTGTTTACAATTTTTGTTTCAAATGTTTTATCTAAATTTTCTCGATTTTTCGATTTGTTTGCAATGTTGATTGTATACAAGTTTATTGTGTTCCAATTTATTAAAAATTTCAATCAATTTTCATTATCTCCACCCCTTTTCGTGATGTTTCAACTCCAAGTGACAAAAGGTGGATTTCAAATTTGTAACGGCCTTATAAAAAAGATGGCACTTGCTTTAATTGAAAATTTTGTTACTCATTTCATACTTTGTGGTATGAAACATTACAAATATGAGCATAATCTGGCCAAATAAATGTAGAGAAAACTTTTAAAGCTTTTTAAGCCACTGCAATAAATTCTTTTCATGACACGATGTTATTTCTTGTTTTTATAAAAGTAAGAAAATTACATTCCAGAGGAAAGCCAAAAATGCAGATATCCCTTTAAACTTTATTAAAACGAAATAATTAAATCGCGAAAAATCCAAAGGCTTAGGATCTGACAACTAAAAGTAATAATTTAGAGAGAATATTTTCAAATGATGAAATAGCATCGAATCCACCACTAAACAAAGTTGAGTGTTTGACAGGTTAAAACACCTGTATTTCACTTCACAGATTGAAAAATGTATTGCTACGCGCATTGTAGCCAGATATACTGACATTATTTTGATAAGGTAATTAAATCTTTTCGAAATTCAGGAATTCCAAATATTTCCGTCTATATTCATGATATGTTTTCCAATTCAACATAGAAATTTCTTTTTAAGTATCGTGATGAAAATTGTACATAAATTTAAACAAGTATGAAACATGCTTAAAGATAAGCGGACATGGCACGCTTTGCCCCGCCTCGACATTTTTATTTAAAATCGCTCAAATAATATAAATAATTATTGAATAAGGATTTTTTTTGTTTTTTTTTATGAATGTAAAGACCCAAGTTCTTCATCAGAACAGAGGGCAGGTGGTTTTTTGCTTTCAGATGCCGTAATTTCTTACGAGAAAAGTTGAAAAATTGCAAGAAAAACTCCTTAAAAATTATGTTTTCGTTTTTCGTCAAATTAACGTGAAATAAAAATTTAGAAGATCCACAATTGTTTATGGACGCATAAAAATGTAAATAGAACAAACTGTCATTTTCAGAAATGTTGAAAAATTTTTGATTAGCGAAATACTAATGGTGGCGCATCTTGCCCGCCCTGCGCATTTTGTACCCTTTTCCTCGACAGTGTTGGGTAGGACACAAATAATGATACAGTGTGCCAAATAAAATAAATAAAATTTAATAAAAATATTTTTTTTTATTATTTTGAAAGTGTGCCTATAATTTATGGTACAGGCTATAAAAAAATTAAAAACAGAATGGTTTTCGGCCCATTGTTGGTTGAGTTTTTATACTGTGCTGGTACCATATCAAACACCGGTTGTAAATTGTATTGGTTAGAAATGCACAACCTTTCAAAAACGATTCCATGATAACGCATAATTCTTTTAGAAATGGGACACTCCCTTCTGCTGACAGCTAATTTACTAGGGTGATTTGCCAATCGTTGAACAGCTAAGCACATGATTTTTGTTTTTGTGCTGTTTTTTAGTCATTTCAAAAGAACTCACTTGATTTTTTTGTCGATTGCACTCACACAAGATTGGTCAACAAGATCCAAAAGTTCAAGTGATTGAAAAAAGTGACAGAAAAATTTAAAAAATCATTTGAAACAGCTTGTCTGTGCCTAATAGTTGCACAGGCAAAATTTACAACGAGCCTAAAGTTGTCCGATTTTTTCCAATGGTTGAACATTTCAAAAACCTTCCAAAAAAGCCATTATATATTCAAAGAGGCTGATATTTGTTACGGATGCTTATTGAAAGAAATTCTAGTTCAAATGAAGTTCAATTTGGAGGCGGCCCTTTTGAGAAGGGTTCTTCCATATAAACCGTTCATTGCACAATGGGAATATTTGGACCCAAAATTGAAAAAAATCACGAAGCCGCCGGTTTGAAAGTCTGGAATAGCATTTATCGTGAAATCGTGAAATTTCCTCAGAAACTCAAATCTGGCGCTGAATTCAACCGGAGCCATCTGAGTGAAGTGTTATTTGACCTTATTTGCCAAGTATTGAGCTTTTTTTTAATATGTCCTACCAACATAAAATTTTGTTTCATTGAAATCCCATAAAAGGAACTGAAAGGTATTTAAAATTTTTTATAAAGTGCCTATTTACAGGTGAAAGGATGATAGGACGTCATATGTGTTGCCCCCCTTTACCCCTATGAAGAAAATGGGATTTTATAAAATAATTGCTTTAGGACTCACTTGGAAGTCGAAGGATTTTTTCATAATGAATATCAATTTAAAGCTTAAAAGCGCCAACATTTTAGATCGTTCATCTGATTTATTGAATATATCTTTTCAAAAAGTTAATTTATTTTGAATATCTTTTTCATGAAAGTGAGATTATTTGAAATCAATGTAACCTCTGAACTGAAGCATGTCATAAATCTTCAATAAACATTCTTTTCACATTGCAATCCTTCCAATAAATTTTCCGGGTGAAAAACTGTTTTGATCAAATTAAGTTTCAAGAAGTTATGACTGTTTGTTTTTCTGTTGACATGAAATACAGTTCTTTTAGATTTCTCGTCTCGAAACTTGAGATACAGGATTTTTGGAACAAACATTAGATACTTTGTATTAAATGTTGAGTGAATGCTCGGGATAATAGATTTCAAAATAAATCGATAAAAAAGTAGTCGCTCAAAGCCAAAGAAGTATAAGTGACTTTGACATTTTTCGGACATTGCAAGTTGTCTGACTTTTTAATACATAAATATGTTTTTCAACAAAATTATTTAATAATCTCATAATCTCAATTTGAATATTTGAAGAAAAAAAATATTTTCATGGAAATATGAAGTGTCTTTGAATAAATATAAAAATATGGAAATTCCGAGTGCAAAGCAGTTAATTTGAGAACAGAAATTGTGTACTAAAATTAATAGTTAAACTTGAATATCCACTTATTTAGCAAAAAAATGTCATATTAAAAGGCAACTCGAGTTTTTATTTCACTAGCATGTAATCAATGAATGTGTTCAATTTTGTATGGAAATCTGTATGCAAGAAGAATTTTTTGCAAATTAAATAATTCAGAAAATTCAAATAAGCTTGAAAGGAAGTTTGTCTTTGATAAGATATTGATTTCACCTAATCTTAAGCTTCATTTTTTTTGCCAACATGAGGAGATGCAAAGTATTTCACGAAAAAAGTTATAACCATTTCAAAATAAAAAAAATCTAAAATCCAAAAATCCATTGGAAAGTATTGTAAAATTGCAGGTTCAGCTTTCTGGAGCTTTCAATAAATCTACAAACTCATTGGCTATGAAAAGCGGTTTTTTAAATTTTCATCCTACGGTAAAATGGCTTTCAAATAAGCAAACAAAAACACTAATTTTTTTTTGTATGACAGCGAATATCATTTCTGATGTACTAGTTAGGTTTTGGTTTTGTTCACATGAAATGTTTTTCAACAACCAAAAAATATTTCCAAAAAAAAATTATGTTTTTGAATTTTCAATAATTTTTTGGTGATTTTTGAATGAAAATTTTCATTTCCTGTACAAACCAAAAAAAATGCGCTAATTCAGGACTTATTTATTGAGTCGTGAATTTTCCAAAAATTTTATTGCTATTTTTGACAGTAAAAACATGTAAACAAAGTTTTTGGAAGTATCCAAATTAATAAATTTGAAATTTCCATACAAATCATGCAGTGGACTTATGTACAACAATGGGACAGAATGAGATTGAGCAGTCCAATTGTTGCACGATCCGATATTTTCTCTGGTTATGTATGGATCGTAATTTCTTTCCAAAACCATGGTGTTAAAATTGTCCAACAAACGTTTCGTAAAGAAACCGGATACGAAAACTGCTTTGTTCTGACGCAAAACCTTATTTGCAGTGGAAGGAATCTTGAGGTTTTGTTTTACAATTAGTACAAAAATCGTGCGAAAAAAACATGAAAAATTAAAACTGTGGGTAGATGCATATTTTACAGCAGAAAATATCTTAAAACGCCTTAATTCATTAGTAAACATTCCAGTTAACATGATTCAGTATTATTTTCGGGAAAAAGTTTAAAACAGCTGAAATATTGACAATTGAAGTCATGCTGTGCAACAATGGGTAAGGGGACAACGATTGGCAAATCACCCTAGTAATCGGATATTAAAAAAAAAAATGACAGAGTTTTGCTGCTTGTGAAAACGAACAATCTGATATTTTTTTTCAAAATTTAAAGTTTACGCGTTTTTGAGTTATTAACAATGCAAAAGAAAAAAAAATTGCACAGTTTCATCCAAAATCCATCATTATCAAATTGATAGCTGTCAAAAATGTCCACAAAGTTCAAATCAAGCATTGGAGTGAAGTACATGATCGGCAACTACGGTTAAGGGTCATGAGCAAGGACTATAAAAATCGCTCACTCCTCGAAACGCACACGAAAATGCTTCGCCGCCGACTCGCTATTCGTGTGTGTTCAATACAATCACGAACAGCAACACAAACGATTCTACGACGGCGGTTTCTATGTTGCTCGTATTACAAAATATTCATGAGCGAGTCTGAGCAACGGGATCACGAGAGAGAGACTCGTATTTGCTTCATGAAAATTTTGATACCGAGCTTGCTGTCTGTTTAGGGAAGCAAGTACGTCAGTTCAGAAGAAAAAAAAAAGTAGGGAAAAAAAGAAAAAGGATTCTGTCGGCTCGTCCATCTCAGAGACAAACCGTCTGGCCTCCCGTTGGCCTACACTTGTTCACATTGTTGCTGTTGATGTTATTGATGTTCCTTTAAGCTCCTAGCTTCAAAAACTGACGCACTTTCTTCCATAGGAAGCAATAATAACAGCACTAGCAAGAAGCAAAAGAATTTTTTCGGCCTCGACATATTTGCCTGAAAAGAATAATAACATCACTAACATGGATTGGATGTGCCGGCCGTACGTACTCTGTGCTTCTTATTTTCAATTCTTTTTGTCCAACGCTATTGAAAGCCAACACGGCTTGGCGTCAGCATTGTTGTTGTTAGTGTTTGTTCAAGCTCAACCATCGCAAAGGGACGAACATTTTTCCACGGGAAAAAATAATACCATTATCAACACGGCTCATGAGCGGGTTGGTAAAAATTTTCATGAACCGGCTCGCTGCTACGCAATCTTCGGGTTGATGCTAGATTTTGTGTGCGAAAAGGGAATCAAAGCAATAAGGAATCAGGAGCCTTGTTTGTGTTTTCGTTTCGGTCGGAATTGATTCGTGAGAACAGGAGATTCTCGCTCACACCTCATTCGCGTTCCAGAGCATTTTTATGAGCAAAAATCGGAGCGATGCGGGTTCCGTCGCTCGTATGAATGAGTTTTTCAATCCTTGGTCATGAGGGAAGTCAAGTCCAATACCAGAATTTTTATTTTTGAATAAACGAAAATCTTAGTGTAGATTGCAGAAATGTCCTCCGATAAGCTAAAATTGTTGCTTAGTTATGAGTCATTCAAACCTAAACTCAAACAACAAATTTTTGATATTTCCATAGCTCGGAAGCTGTGAGGCTATGAGACAGATGATTTCTGACACTTATGAAAAATCCTATTTCAAACAAAATCAAGCGTTTGAATCCTATATCATGTCTGCTCGTGGCAAGGTCCCTAGCATATTAAAGTATGTATTTGCTGGTCGTTTTGTAAAAGTATAATAATTTGTCGAGATTCTGCTCCTATGAATAAAAAAAATTCAAAACACAAACTTTGGTTTTCGCTATTTTAAGAGCCTGTAAAGAGTAATCTTGCATGTACCCTTTGCAACCTACGTTCTTAACTAACCTATTATACTTTAAGTTCAATCTCACCACCTAAAATACAGATAAGACGAAGTATAAGTTGGAAAAACTTATCAATATCATGACTGAATAAAGTGTGCGCCGGCTGATGGGCGATTCTAAGATTAATGTAGAAGAAATTTTTTTTATGAATTAAATCATTTATCATAAGATTACGATTATTTCCTTCAAAGAAAGTATTTCGATCAAACGAATGGTTTTTGAGATTCACTCATGCGTAACTGTCCCATTTATAAATGGACTAAGCCTTATCAACGGTTTTGCCAGCTATCGATTCAATAATGATGGATTTTGAAGAAAACTGGGCAATTTTTATCTTGCATCTAAAATATCTTAAAATTGCATTAGTTTTAAAATTAATTGGTCAGACAGTACCTTTTAAGGCAACAAAACGCTGTCAAAATGTGTGTTGGATTCTAGGAATTTAGCTACCGGCAAAAGAAAGTGTCTCATTTCTAAATGAACTAAGCTTTATGTGACCCTATCCAGCTGAATTGTACTTTTTAATGGAGAAGGAAGATTTTTTCCGTCTAAAATTTGTTGAACACAAAAATATTCATACAAAGCAATCGTATTGTTTATTAGACAAATCAGAACTTGAACTAACCGATATGTAGTCGAACCGGTAACTGCAATACACTTTTCAATTCCCAATAGAATTGAATCGCGTTCTTTCTTTTTATCGTCGATAATATCTTGCACAAATTATTGCTGAATAGGGGACTATCAAGAAAGTTCCAACTCGAAGCAGCTCCAAATCGAAAGAAAAGAAACTCAATCTATGGAAAAATACTTCCAATTTATATTAATGAAGCCGGGCTCAACGTGTTTCCTATTACACTTACCGGCTCGAGTTTTTTTTCCACCGCAGCCGAAGAGAATTGTGGGAGCGTTAGGATTTTATTGGGTTGGAGGAATTAGTTAGGTAGATATATATATATATTTTTCTTTTAGCCATATAGCTTATCTTCAATGTCTTCGGAAGCCAAAGAAGAGGCACAGTAGACGTTTGGTTGGTTGGTTGAGATCATTTTTCATTCAATTCTAATAGAGGTTCTCAGCTGTTTGATTCCGAGAGCAACGCACGTGAGCTTTCTTTAAATTGGATCTTCGTTGATTAATTTATTAGCGGGTAATGTCTAACTATGAAGCCCTCAGGTTGATTTAAAGTCTACGTTTATTTCGAGCTTCTGAAATATTCCCGGTGCTCGAAATATTTTTAACGGATTCGCATCTTTCTGGATACCGCTATTCATCATTCGATTTTAAATTAAGGTATGTACATTTATCAGAAGCGTTTCTACACCATGCAAGAGTGGCCAAGATTTTCACCAAAATTGCCCTATTTTGAAGCTAGCGGACAGCAGAAATTTAATTTCTTTATAAAAAAATTCGCATCATAAATCCGCCTGTGGGCTCTTAATATTCTTCGAAAGAAAAAACGTTCCCAAAAATTCTGGGTTATTGAAAGTCTGCTAACACTTTTTCCTTCAATGTGCTTAAAGAGCCCACATGCGGTTTCATAAAGAGTTTCATAAAGAAATTCAGTTCCTGCAGTCCACTAGCTTCAAGATAAGGAGATTTTGGTGAACCTCTAAACTCTACAGCAGAGGTTAAAATTGAATAAGGAGTAGATTCCAGTAGCTATCTACGCAACAGAATTCTTAATTTCAATCGGTGTTTTATTATTATCGTGTTCTATTTGAATGGTTTCAATTTTCATGTTATTAATAATCATTTATTACTTATTTCATAATAACTTGAGTTTTAATGAAAAGTTTTAAAGTTTTTTTTTTCGATTTAATTTACGACTAGCCAATTAAATGCAATATTATTAAATCATTGATTACACTAGGGAACAGCATTTCTGGTGAATATGATTTAAATTTTTTTTTTTTTGGGAGATTCAGCGTCCTGAATTGGAATCGTTTGCCATAGATTGTCTTTCAGCTCTTGTTTTAGTGTAAGTGATAGATATTATAGATTTAGATATATATATAGCATTCAAAATAATAAACTATCCTATTTCAAGAAATTCAATTTAAGACTTTTGTTGTAGACTTCAAAAAGGTTGAATTTATGGTTCAAGAAATATCTCAAATTTAATTAGGGTTTTTTTTTAATTGGATTTTTGGAAAAATAAACAATCAAGGGTCGGTTCTTCAATATCAGCATCTTCTGCGTGCACAGCCTTCACCTCGGAAGTTCCGGTGACGAATTCTACGCGCAGCTTGAGCGTGAATATGACCGTTGCCCAAAACATGATATAAAGATCGTCATCGGGAATTTTAATGCTCAGGTCAGCCAGGAGGAGGCATTCAAACCGACAATTGGAAGGTTCAGTGCGCACCAGCTGACCAACGAAAACGGCCTCACACTTATAGATTTCACCGCCTCCAAACGAATGGCCGTACGTAGTACCATTTTCTAGCACCGCCTCCCACATAAGTACACTTGGAGATCACCGTACAATACGCAATCACAGATCGACCACGTTTTGATAGACAGCCGGCACTTCTCGGACATCATCGATGTCAGATCCTGTCGAGGCGCTAACATCGAGTCAGACCATTGCCTGGCGATGCTGAAGATGCGCCCAAAACTCTCCGTAGATAACAACACACGAAACCTGCGCCCACCTCTGTTAAATATCGCACGACTGAAGCAACCTGATGTCGCGCAGACTTCGCGCAATCAGTCAAAGCAGCGCTGCCGGCAGAGGGCGAGCTTGACGAAGCCCCTCTCGAGGACTGTTGGGATACCATCAAAACAGCCAACAACAGTGCTGCGGATAACGTCATCGGTCATGTGGAACGAACTCGACGGAACGACTGGTTCGACGACGAGTGTAGGAGGGTGATCGTGATGGACGAAGAGAATGCCGCGCTGGCGGCAGTAGTGCAAAGATGCACCCGTTGAAAGGCAGGAGGCAGCGAGTCCGAATTTTCTGGAGAAAAAGCGCCGCCTGGAGGAGGAGGAGCTCGAGGAGCTGGAGCAGCGGCATCGTTCCCAAGAAACACGAAAGTTCCCGCAAGGGGGGGGGGGCATCCTGACGGACAATCGTGATGTGGTCAAATGGTGGAAGCAGCACTTCGATGAACACCTGAATGGCACACATGTAGGAGATCAAGACGGTGGGGGAAGGTACATCGCCGGCGTAGCCAACGACGTAAAAGAGCCACTTCCAACGATGAGTGCAGTTAAGTAAGCCATTCGCCTGCTGAATAGCAACATGTCAGAAGGATGGTATCGCAGCTGAACTGATCAGAATGGACCCGGGCAAGTTGGCCGATTGCCTACACCGGTTGACGATCCGGATCTGAGACACAGAACAGCTACCGGAGGAGTGGAAGGAGGGGGTAATATGCCCCATCTACATGAAGGGCAACAAATTGGACTGTGAGAACTACCGAGCGACAGTGATCCCTAAATGCTGCCTACGAAGTGCTGTCCCGAATCCTACTCTGCCGCCTAACGCCACAAGCAAACAGATACGTGGGAAGTCACCAGGCTGGCTTCATGGAGGGACGGTCTACGACGGACCACATTACGGCAAATCCTCCAAAAATGCCGTGAGCACCAAGTTCCTACGTACATATCATCTAAAATCATGGACGAGAACGGCTTTTCGGGTAGCTGACAAGACTGATCAAAGCGACGGTGGATGGAAGGCAGTGCTGTATGTGGATTTCGGGTGAATTGTCGTCTTCATTCAAATCACGCAGGAGGCTTCGACAAGGCGATAGTCTATCCTCCATGATGTTCAACGTGGCGCTAGAAGGTGTTATTCGACGACTGCGGGCGAAATTCGGGGCACGATTTCAACAGATCCAGTCAACTCATCTGCTTTGCCGATGTTATTGATATAGCCGGCAGATCGTCTGCAGCAGTAAAGGAGATCTATCGCAAACTGAAACGCGAAGCAGGAAGAAGACGAGGTACATGCTGGCCTGCGGATAAAAGACCGACCGAGCCTGCTTGGCCAGTAATAACAAGGTCACGATCGACGGCGACGAACTGGAGGTAGTTGAAGACTTTGTCTTTCTCGGCTCACTGGTGACAGCAGACAATGACACCAGCCGTGAGACCCGGCGACGAATGATCAGCGGAAGTCGTACCTACTATGGACTCCACAAGCAACTGCTGCCGAGAAAACTTAGCCCTCGCACGAAGTGCAACCTGTAAGTGATGCTCATTAGATCGGTTGTTCTCTTCGGGCATGAGCCATGGATATTGCTCGAAGAGGACCTGCGTTCACTCGGAGTATTCGAGCGACGAGTTTTAAGAACCATCTTTGACGGCGTACAGAAGAACGGAGTATGGAGGCGAAGGGTGAACCACGAGCTCGCGCGACTCTACGGCAAACCCAGTATTTATAAGGTGGTGAAGGCTGGCCGGATACGTTGGGCAGGACATGCTGCGAGAATGCTGGACGACTGTCCTGTAAAACAGGTGTCCGCTACAAATTCGGCAGGAACAAGACGAGCAGATGCGCAACGAGCGAGGTGGTTGGACCAAGTGGAGCGTGATCTGCCGAATGTGGAAAGTCTGAGAAATTGGAGAACGGTGTCCATGGACCCAGTGAGTTTTAGGAATTTTGTTCGTCAAGTTATGTCGTGAGAAGAAATATTACGAAAATAAAAAGCACCAGTACGAAAGTTTCAAGATGTCAGCTTGAAGTGTCGAACAGTCCAATAATGATCCAATAGTTCGGTATATTTTAAGATCGTCTGCGTAAGTACAACAACTTCGAAGATTTTAGTATCTAAGCAAGATTGTTCACAAAGAGTATAAAAATGAGTGGGCCACCTCATGTGTTCGACCCATCTAAGCTGGTTGTGTTGTGGGTAACAAGGTGGCCTCTTCGTCACTTGCTACAAAAAAAAAACCAGCTATTGCTGGGCAAAGAATCACACAGGTAGTATAGTGCTGTCGATAAAAACAATGCCCTAGCTCACATCCTCAAACATCTATCCGTTTCTTTTACCCAAAGCGCTCTAGCTTTGATCTGTCTACCTAGTAGTTTCATCCTTTTAAAAATAATTCTACTTAGTTTCTATAAATTTGCCGAAATGCCAACTCAGATTAAAATTAAATAAGATTTACGCGGCGATCAAAATAAGATAACAAAAACTTAAAATAGAGAAAAGCGAAGAATATTATGTCATTTTAACCAAGTTAGAGTAGCTGTTTTAAACGCTGGCATGCACTGATAACGATAGGCATGATTTTAATCCATATTTCAATCCTTGTGGAGTTTGATCACAAATCAGGATCTGGATAAGGGTCAAGTTCAACCACTGAAATAAGGCTCTAGGATCAGGTTACCACTAAGTAACCGAACTTTCCGTAGGATGGTTATCGCAAACTTTATTCAAGCCAGGAACAAGCTTCTAGGAGACCCAGGATCCTGATTCAAGATCCAAATCAGAGTCCAGACCAAATTTGCTAAACAGAGAAATAACCTGAATGATGATTTGAAAATTATACTCAGTAACATCTAAAGTAGCTTTGAATTCAACTACGCTTTATAATCACGATTGCACAGATGCTTCTTTTTTCCACAATTTTCATCGAGTGAGTAGACCTAAATATAACTCCTGGTTCCCACAAAATGTACATAAACGCATCCGGAATGGAACCCGTATCAACCGAACGACAACGGAAAGCTGACTCGCGCGTCGCGACTACTAGGGCAAATGTCGTCGTTGACAGCCTTCGACCATAAACAGAATATATAGGACCATTACACAATCTATAAAAGTCGAGCGCGCGAAAGCTGCAAAATAAACACTTGTCGCCCCACGACCGTGCACGCATCCCTGGGACCTCTTCACGAGGACTCAACAGGAAGTGGGTGCGAACGTACACATTGATTTTTCGAGGGTGCTGTTGTTATGTACGTGTTTTTGTGCGTTTCCGGTTGTGACAGGTTTTCTGGCAGAGAGCGTTTGTCGATTGGGTTGAAGTGCAGGTGTTGCATTTGAAGTGGATTGATTTTCAAGAATTTAAATGGTGATGTATCAAACTTCAATTAAAATTATTATCTTCCATTGTGTCGGTACAGTGAAATGGGTTTAATATTTAAGACATGTCAGGACAAAAAGAGAAAAAAAAATGGTGTGCACCGAATACTCAAAAGTCTGATTTAATATAATGCCATTCGCATGTTGGGGCCAATAATTTCCTTGATTCATTGCATGAAAAAAATACTACATAAAAAAAAACTTTCAATGAGATTTTGGCAATTTAAAGACAAAAAACCATTTACTCAAATGTAACACGTTCTATTATCACATATTTTGACGCCCTTGTCATGGGGTTAATCAGAACAAATACATAGCAGAGTCTAGGATAAGGTTGCCAGATTGCCCGGTTTTATCCGGGTTTGCCCAGATATTTGATACTAAATTTAAGAACAGTCCGGCCCGGTTGCCCGGATTTCATTGAAAAATGCCCGGATTTTTCCCGGATTTATTCATTTTATTTGGCAAATTCTACACAAAAAAACCACAAACACCTCCAAAACGAAATGTTTTGAGCAAGTTTTTAGAAAAAACCATGAAATGTTTTTTGGAAGCCTAAAATACAGTTCAAAATCTATCGATGAGTTTTGATGAAAAGAAATTTTTTTTTTCGTTTTTTTTTCTTGATTTTTGTTGAGGAGTTTCTGAGTTTTGACAAAATTTACCCGGATATTGCCCGGATCTATGGTCGTCCATTTGAAATCGAATGCCCAGATTTTGCCAGGTTTATATATAAAAATTGCCCGGTTTGTCTGGCCCGGATACGTGCTGAAAAAATTCTGGCAACCTTAGTCTAGGATCTCCTATAATCAAAGTAAATAATGTAAAACTAAAGATAATTGAGTTTCAATTTGATTTCAAGAGAATATGAGTTTCAGTATTTGCTGAGATTTTGAAAAAAAATTGTATTATTAAGCCTCTAAAGCTTAGTTCTTTTAGAAATGGGACACTTTCATTTGCTTATAGCTCGTTTACTAGTTATTGGATATTCAAAATTTTGACAGCATTTTATTGCCTGTAAAAAGTACTATTCGACCTATTTTTTTTCAAAATTTAAAATTTACGCGTTTTTGAGATATGTACGATGCAAGAGAAAAAGAAAAAAATTATTTTGCACAGTTTCCTTGAAAATTCGTCTTTATCAAATTGTTAGCTGACAAAACCGTTGATTATTCAAAGAATTACTGAGTTTTTGTGGTGGATAAGTATGCAAACACTGTCAATGATGTCCACAAAGTTCAAATTAAGCATTGAAGTGAAGCACATGATCGGCAACTACGGTTAAGGATCATCAGGGAAGTCAAGTCTCATACCAGCATTTTTAATTTTCAATAAGCGAAAAACTAAGGGTAGATCGCTGAAATGTCCAAAAAAAATTTCTCCGATAAGCTGAAAGTGTTGCCTAGTGATGACTCATTGAAACCCAACCTCAAACAACAAATTTTTTGCTAGTTTCAGAGCTCGTAAGTTGTATAGCCGGTACCGAGACTATGGGGCAGACGATTTCTGATGAACGACAAAACTTATGAAATACCCTATTTTAAACAAATTCCAGCGTTTGAATCCTTTACCATGTCTGCTCGTTGCAAGATCCTGAGTATATTAAAGTATGTATTTGCTGGTTATTTTGTATAAAATTATAATGATTTGCCAAAATTCTGCTCCTGTGAAAAAAAGAAACAAAAATTTTTAAATCGAACTTTGGTTTCCGCTGTTTTTTAAAGCTTAAAAAGAGTCATCTTGTATGTTCCATCCGCAACCTACGATTTATACTAACCGGGTTTACTTCAAGTTCAATATAATGATGGTTTTACTTCGTTATTGTCTGATTTTGCCAGAAAAATTCCATTAAAATCGTTCAAAAATGTGGTCAAAAATAATCAAATTTGTTCATTTCGAAACAACTTTATCCACTAAATTGCTTCTATTATTTTTTAAAAGAGAAGTATTGGACCGAAAAGTATCAGAAATTGAAGAAGGAGGATGAAGCCACTTAAAATATAGATTTGACGAAGTATAAGTTGGAAAAACTGATCTATAACATGACTGAAAAAAGTGTGCGCTGGCCAATGGGAGATACCAAGAAAAAAGTAAAAATTTCTCTAACAAAAAACGATAAATAATTTCTTCAAATTTTTTCATGATATATCATAACATTACCTTCATTTTCTTCATAGAAAGTATTTCGATCAAAAGAATGGTTTTTGAGATACACGCATTCGTAACTGTCCCATTTCTAAAAGAACTAAGCTTTATAGTACTATCGCCAAATTTCTTTTGAATATGAGCGTGAGTGATTAAAACACGGGACATGTTCCGCTTTTTCAAAAATGTCTCGCCGTCCTGCTTTTTACTCGAAATGTCCCGCTGTTTTCAATAAAGTTTGAAATTTAAAAAAAAGAGTTTATCTGGTTTAATTGCTAAATGCAATCTTCAGATCACACAAATAGGATGCCTGCTTTCTTTGTCTGGAAATGTTATTTTAAAGTTTTGCGATGCAAATCACACTTAAGCATTTGTTTGAGCGCTTAAAATTAATTTCGTAATTACACGTCACGAAGACCCACTAGATTTAATATTGTATGAAATATTCATATTTTAAAAATGCACCATGACTTGGAATTAAATATATTCTTGAAGAATATGAAATATGTAATACATACTTAGTTGCATTTTTCAAGAATTTAATAAAAATGGGTTTCCTTTGTCGAACTAATATATCAATCCATTTTTAACTTTATGGGCTAAGATATTGCTTTTTAAGTTGTTTGCAAAACTGAATGTTATTAAAAATATTTTATTTGTTATTATATTCTTCAAATTTTTCGTTCTTCCAAGCTCTATTTTTTTATGTGACACGCAATTTAACATTTGTTGTATTTCTATTTTTGAACCTGTTGCAAATCAGTTTTAAAAGCATGTTCTTTAATCAAATAACTTTTTTTTAAAATAAATATGACACAATTAATAAAAGGCTGATTGAGCATTTAGAAATATACTCTAACTTAAGGTTGCCAGAATTTTTTCAGCACGTATCCGGACAATTTTTTATACAAACCTGAAGAAACCCGGGCATTTGATTTCCAAAATTGACGACCATAAATCCGGGCAATATCAGATCAAAATTTGTCAAAACCCAGAAACAACTCAACAAAAATCAAGAAAAAATTGACAAGAAAAAAAAAGACATTTTTTTTTCTTCAAAACTCATCGACACATTTAGGATCGTATTTTAGGCTTCCAAAAAACGTTTCAATATTATTTTTTTAAAGCTAGTTCAAAAAATTTCGTTTTGGAGGCATAAATATAAAAAACTTGACCCGGTAAACTTCGTTTTACCCGTTACCTAAATAGTTGGAAAATGATTACAGTTCTTTAACGTCTTCGGGATCGTGAATCAGTTTTCATGAAAATCATCTTCAAGTTGTTCGTGTTTTTTCTGTTTCTAGTTGATTTTGTATAGGAGCCCCCCTTCCATAAAAAGTAATAATCTCGAAATTATTATACAAACCATCTCTGGCCCGAAAAACCCTCGGATACCAAATTTCACTTAATTCCAACCGACAATTCATACGTGATGGTGTTACAAAGAAAACGCCTCCATTTTTATATATAAGAACTAGCAGACCCGGTAAACTTCGTCTTACCGTGTTAAACTTGGCGTTCATTTTCCATTTTTTTCCTCGCTGATTAATTAAAAAAAAGCATAAAATATGGAATTGTTAATCCTTTCGCTTTTATGAACATGTGCTAGTTTTTTTTACATTTCCTTCCTTTCCGTTTACTCGAAATGTCCCGCTTAATTCTATCGAAATAAAACCTTATAATTTTAACTCAATTCTACAATTCTTTATTTAAATCATCAAAAAATAACATTCAATAAATTTTACATGCATCTTACATGAATACTTTTTATATACTTTGCCAAATGATCAGGTATCAGGTTCTCGTTGCAAATTCAGTTTTTTCAGCACTCGACGTAATCGTCCAACTTGGCATGCCTCGTGCTTAGAAATTCCACTTTTTGTAACTTGTTCCATGAATAACTGCATGTTGATAATATGTATGTTTCATTTATTGTATAACAATTAGTTGATTTATTCTGCTTTGTTCAAGTTCACATTAAGGTTTTAATAGAAATAAAAAGTTTTTCATTTTTTCATGGAAATAGAATTTTGACAATCGGGACAATTTTTGGAGTATTTGGCTAATATTTTGCCTAAAGCAGCGCTTTCAGCTCCCAGTTAGTTTTGGATTGTATATTTTTTAGAACTGAAGAAATTAAAAACATTAGAGGAGATTTTTTATTAACCGTTTTCAAACAGTTTTTTGTTCACCATACCCACCCTTAGAAGCAGTTTGAATTAATATCCATATTTTCACTAAAATTTTGTTCAAAAAAATTCTACCACATTCCATACTTATAACCATGACACATTTCAACTTGAAGTGTTCCAAACAGCACTTGTCATGGCATGAAATCTGACGATTTTGTATACTGCAAATAACTATTTTATATTGATTAAAGTAAATGATGATTTCAAAATTTCCTGAACATTGTTGGTGGTGATCTGCGATTTCATTTAAGATTATGTGATATTTTCCAGATTCAATAACATTTAACTGAAAAGCAGATTTTTAAAAATTAAATGGATCAAAAAGAAATAATCCGTTCAGGCTAAGATGGTTTCATGAGTTCATTTAAATTTCTGGAAATTTTTCATGTCAACATCACTCAAAATCTAATAAAAGTTAAGTGCCTTTTTTATTATAAATCTTAATTTTATTTTAAAAAAACACCGGTGATAGTGCAATTGGATATCATCACAGTTCAAATTTCATATTCTCTAAAAAAAAATGAATATTTTTATAACAATCTCAGTTATGTTGGCAAAAAGAAATATCTAAATATACATTTGTCTCATTTATTAGGGCAAGTGAAAACCCATAGCTCTTTTTCAGATGCATCAGTGAAAAGACTTTAAAAAGAATTCTATATCTACTTGTTTTTGTTTGTCTGTTTATCTACTTTCATTGATAAATCTGCAGTTTCTCTCCGAAATAAATTAATGTTTCGTACTTTAATTTCACTGAATGCTGTTTAGCCAAAAGACCTTGATTCACCTTTAGTTTATTTAGTCAGATTGTTTATTTGAGGTCAACAATGCTCTAGTTTACCTTCTCAACTGAAAATTATTCCAAAAAATGCATATCCTCACTTTTTGTTATGAAAAAATGGTTTATTTATTTAAAACTTTCACTTATGCTTGCAAAAAATCAAAAAGTTATCTCGTTCGGCCATTGAATACATCAATTCTATATAATCTATTTTAAAGGAGAGGCTCTTCATGAATTTTTTAATTTTCATAGATTTTTATGTTGTTTTAAAAAATTTAATGGCGCTTGATACATCACAGTTTAGTACATTTGTGCATGTTCAAAAAATGCTTTCGATCTATTACTATCAAAAATATCTTATTATTTTTTTCTTTTTTTTTATATATGAATCAAAACTAACCTTTTAAGAGTACTGGATTACACAATTGTATGTAAATCTTCCCACTTTCCATTTTTCAAACGTCTGCAAAGAGTCATACCATTATTCCATATGCATCTTTACTAAAATTAATATTTTTGAACACCAATAGCTGCTATTACTAACACGAAATCATTATTTTTAATTTTTAAAATCATTATATGGTTTTGATTCGATCGGCAAAATATAAATCTGGGTCACATCTAGGCGTCATTCATTTATGTGCTGTACAAATGAGCTAGAAATCAAGATGAAAAAAACACATCTAGGCTTCATATTGCCACCACGTGCATTAACAGTATACCTGGTTGAGAAATACGCGCCCAAATGTTTTCACTTATCAGTATGCTATGCCTCTTCCACAACGTTTGCTGGCGACGCCTCGACCATGGAGATGAAAAACAAACCGCCCGGCGCCCAAAGGAAAGAAAATTTCTCAAAAATGGATGTCATGACTTTTATTTCATTCAAATTACTACAAATTTAATTATTGTAGATGATTGATGCGACTTTTTGCTATTTTTATTCGATATAAACCGATTCGCATGCCTACAGAATATTCTAAAAATAATTTCATTTGAATCTTTTGGGTCATTTCGGAGGAGTAGTACTACAAACACCGTTACAAGAGAATTTTATATAATAGACTAGCAGACCCGGTAAACTTCGTCTTACCATGTTTAACTTGGCGTCTCACTTTCGTGAACATGTCCTAGGTTTTTTTTACATATCCTTCTTTTCCTTTTACTCGAATTGTCACGCTTCATTCTATTGGAATCAAACCTAAAAAAATTAACTCAATTCTACGGGTCTTTACATAGATTATCAAAACATTATCTTCAATCAATCTTACATGCATCTTACAGGAAAACTTGTCATCTAATTTTCTTTGATTCGGATGCTTTAAATATTGCCGAATGGTGTCAGGTATCAGCTTCCCGTTGAAAATTTGAGTTTTTCAGCACTAAACGTGACGATCAAACTTGGCAAGCCTCATGCAGCATGCTTAAAAAATCCATTCTTTGTAGCTTGTTCCATAAATAACTTTATGTTGATAATATCTATGTTTCATTTATTGCATACCATTTAGTTGATTTACTCCGCTTTGCTCGAGTTCACATTAAGGTTAAAATCGGAATCAAAAGTTTCTCATTAATTAGAATTTATTGCTTATGAAACTTTATGGAAAAAGAATTTTGGGGACAATTTTAGGAGTATTTGCTCAATATTCTGCGTAACGCAGTACATTCAGCTCCCGAGTTTCTTCGGATGGTATATTTTTTAGAACTGAAGAAATAAAAAAAACATTGAAGATTTTTTACTAACCATTTTCAAGCAGCTTTTGTTCACTATTTTCACCCTTGGAAGCAGTGGTGATTAAATAATATCCATGTTTTCATCAAAACCATGTCAAAAAACAGTTCACCGTTTTATTATTTTTTCAGCAAAAAAATGCTAATTAGATTCTTTTGAACATTTACCCAATAAATAAAAAAAAACGATCGGTTTTGAAAGGAGGAATATATATATTAAGATTTGTTTATATTCAACCGAATTACAGCAATATCATTTGCATTTTTATTCTAATGGACATATCTGCCAATGGTGGTTTAACACTGTTTTTTGTAAGATTCTAACTGAAGCATTGAGGTTTTTATAAATTAAATAAATCGAAAAGAGCTAATCTGTTAAGGCTACAATGATTCCATGAGTTCATTCGTTTTTTCTGGAAGTTTTCATGTAAATATACCTCGAAACCTTTAAAAACATATAATTGTCTTTCGGCTATCATCACAGTTCAACTTTCATATTCTTTCAAAAAGAAATATCTAAGTAAAGGTACATTTGTCCCATTTACCGATGCAAGGGAATACACATTGCTCTTTTTCAGATGCGTCAGTGAAAAGACTTTAAAATAAATTTAATACTTTTTCCTGTTTGTCTTTTTTATCAACTTTCATTGATATACCTGCAGTTTTTCCAGAAAAAAAAATGCTTGGTACTTCAATTTTACTGAACTCTGAATAACCATAAGACTTTCATTTACAAAGACATTTAATAATTTTGGGCGCGTTGCCAGTTGTTTCACCGTGTGAAATGTCAGGAGTTAATATCATTTTCGGCACTTTCAGGTCATAATAAAAACTTATCAAAAAAATTCTGCTTCTGCTATCAAAAAAAATAATGCTTCTGGAATATCAATCACAGAAAAACTTTTCAACAAAAAAGCGGATCTCAAGTCTCTTCTATGTAGCCAAAATATGTTAAACATAAACACACTTTCATGTTAAGTACGTACTTGAATTCTGTGTAAACAAACAGTGAACCTGTAAGCAGTTTTTCGGTGAATGATTTAGAAAAAAAAGTTGAGTTTATTTAGTCAGATTTTTTAATTGGGCTTAACGATTTATAGATGAAGAAATAATGTGAATATGTATACATGAATAATGTATGCATTTTTTGTAAATGTTTAATGTTTGCACTTGCTCTAGTGTATCTTTTAACTGAAAATTCTTTCATTTTTATTGATAACTTTCACTTATGCTTGCAAAAAATCGAAAAGTTCTTTGCATTAGGCCTTAAAATTAACATCAATCCTATATAATCCTTTTAAAAGGACAGGCTCTTGTTCAGTTCATGTGTCTGTTCATCTTCAATGGATTTTGTTGTTGTTCTGAAAATTTAAAGGCACCCGAAACATCTTCAGTCATGCACATTTGTACATGTTCGAAAAATGTTTCTAGGGGAATTGGATTATAAAATTGTATGTTAATCTCCCACTTTCTTTATTTCAAATGTCAGCAAAAAGTCATACCATAATTTTATATGCATCAGTACTAATTTAATATTTTTCAGACAACAATTTCAACAAAACAGTTTTATGTTTTTTAAATCGTTTAAATGATATTGATTTGATCGGCAAAATATCAATCTAAGTGTCATTCATTACTGTGTGCTGTACAAATGATCTAGGAATCAAAAAGAAAAAAACACATCTGGGATTCATATCGCTACCACATGCATTGATATTATGCTTGGTTTAGAAATGCGCGCCCAAATATTTCAACTAATCAGTATGCTATGCCCTGGTTACCATCATCCCTCGACGTTTGCTTACGACGCCTTGGACGACCATAGAGACGAAAAACAAACTGCCCGGCGCCCAAAGGAAAAAAAATCTTGAGAAAATTGAAGGCCATGACTTTAATTTCATTCAAAAAACTACAAATTTAATTATTACGGACAATTGATGCGACTTTCTGTTATTTTTATTCGATATAAACCGATTCGCATGCCTACAGAATATTCTAAAAATAATTTCATTTGAATCGTTTGGGTCATTTCGGAGGAGTAGTACTACAAACACCGTTACAAGAGAATTTTATATAATAGATTACATTACGATTTGTTTTTTCTTTGTTTGATTTGCCATAAAAGTGAAAAAATCCGGGCAAAATCCGGGCATTTTTCAATGAAATCAGACCAGACCAGCCGGGCCAGACTTTTCATAAATTTTGTATTGAATATCCGAGCAAACCCGAATAATACCGGGCAATCTGACAACCTTACTCTAACTTATAAAGGGTGTCCACGATGAAATTGCCACACTGTGAAATTGCTCTAACTTTTTAACTGTTGGGTAGAATTTAATCAAAATTCGGTGGATCTAGTTCAAAGTGCATTGTTTACATCCTGCAAGTTTTAAAGTCCTGTGATCAAAACTCGCGGAAATTGATTCGAAAGAACAGCTCGTGCGTGATAAAATCTTGTGCATTCATCACGAGGACAAGGATCTCTCGCATCGTTCTATCGCTAAAACGTTGGGAATCCCGAATTCCACAGTGTCGCGAGTGATGAAGCGGATCGGAAACCCAGAAATGAAGGAGAAAGTATTCCGTACAACACCCGCAGTCACAATTTCGAGCGTTCAAGGTACAAAATTCATCTAATTGCGATAAGAAGCAGAACAAGTCCGCCAAAACCCGTGCCAGGAAGTTTTATCTCAACGTGCTGACGAGAGATGAATGCTGCATCATGGACGACGAAACATATGTGAAGGCCGACTCCAAACAGATCTCCGGCAACCTGTTTTTCATGACTAAGGATAAGTTCAGCGTTCGCACTCAGAAGATGTCCAAATTTGCGAATAAATTCCTGGTTTGGCAAGCCATCTGCACGTGCGGGAAGCGAAGTGCACCTTTCGTGACCCAGGACACAATGAACGGACAGCGGTACATGAATTAGTGCTTCCAGAAGCGACTTCTTCCTCTCCTGAAGGCCCACAACGTCCCAACAATCTTCTGGCCAGATTTGGCCTCATGCCACTACTCCAAGGACGTAGTATACGGACAATAAGGTCAATTGCGTGCCGAAAATGTTCAACCCTCCCAACACTACGTAGCTCCACCCTATCGAGAAGTACTGGGCGATTATGAAGCAGCACCTTCTTAAACGACCTAAGGTTGTGAAGACAGTCAAGGAACTCAAGAAAGTATGCGTTCACATGCGAAAAATTCTGCACAACCTGTGAATCAATCTTATGGTCGGGGTTAAGGCCAAGTTGCGAGCGTTCGCGTATGGACTGTAAATAAAATACTATTTCAGTGGTAAAATTAAGTTTAATAGCTATTTTTCAATCCCTGAAAATTTGATGGCCATTGGATTTCGAATTTCGCGAATTTCGCAAATTAATTTTGTGTGTGGCAATTTCATCGTTTCTAGTATAATAAGTTTTCTTAGATTCTTTACAACCAATAACGTCAGTTAAATTTAAGTTATTAATGAATATTAATGAGTAGGGGAGAATGGGGTAACGTGGGCCATGAAGAAACGTGGGCTACTTTAAATATCTCAGCTGTGTGTTGAGATACACACAAACGCTACCAATTTGCAAATCACAGCTTGTGGGGAATCGTGGACCACATTTTTTGGGGTATCTTGGGCCACATATATTTTGGTGTTTTCATACACATTCGGAACATAAAATACGTTTTTCCTACCTGCAAAGTTTTCTTAGGCCAAACAAAGAGTTGTGAAAAAAATGTTGTCCATTTTTTCCAGTGCGATAGAGACGAACATTAATCCTATATAAGGAATTTTGCCGAAACGTTCGCAAGCCAGGAATTAAAAACTATTCGATCATACATAACTCTCTTTTCTATTTCCTCATCTGAAATTGCTTTAAAATAACTAAATGAATTATAATATTTCAGTTTTGGCCCATGTTTCCCCACCATTTTTCAAAATCCAAAAATTATTACTTTTTTTAAAACAGTCAGAATTCGGAAATTAATGTATTTAAAAAATAATAAAAAAATGCAATTGTTTTAATTTAAAGTGAATGGTAAAATTCTTATTTATACTGTTCTTGTGGAAGGAGAAAATAAAGTACTTTTCCTTCCTTAAATTTTACAAACAATCCACTCATTGTTATTTTTGAGATTTTTCAAATATCCACTCTCAGCGGGGATTCAATAAAACACAAAAGGATAATAAGGTTGTCAAATCACTCAAGCAGTCATGTTCGTTGATCACCCTCTCTTATCCATTGCTATTGCTTCTCAGTCCGCCCGTGGGCTGTGTGGTGAATGGGAAATTTCGACCAAAAAAAAAATCGTTGAAGATTTTGACAGCGATGATGTGGTTGTTGAATATCACACGCCCGCCGTCGAAAATAACGTATTCGTTATTTCTTTCTGTTTTGCATGAAGGTTTTCTCATCCCGATGTCAGTTCATGTGGTTGGCAGCTCAGTGGGAAATCATCAAATGTTTTTCATAGGCATTAGACAAAAAAAATCACAAAACACATTCGGTGTCAAATTTGTTCCTTTTTTATATTTGGAAGAACTCCCATAGGTTTCAATAAAAAGAAACCTGGCGGACTAAATAATCAAGTGATAAATTTTAACTCTTTACAATTACTTTAATAAAAATTCAAACAATACACAAGTATTATGAAAATTGAACAAAGCGTTTCCCAGCCCAGCGCTTCCGATAACTGGATCGTCATACTTAAATGATCTTCCGGAAAACTTTTAATAGCCACAGTCAAAATTAATTAGTCATGATTATCCGCAGTTGCTCACTTCGTGGCGAACAGAGAGAGAAAATCGAGCTTCCCCATGGGGTACGGAATTGCCCAATAATCCCCCATTGTATTCACAGTTTAGACAAATTTGCTTTGCCATCAAAACGTTCAAAAAGTAAAATTTATAAAAAAAAATATCAGCAACGTGGAGCAGGAAAACAAACTTTCCTCGTTAGCCAACTTTTTAGCGATTGAATTTCCACTCATCCAGCATCCGGTTTCAACATGGGGATCGAAAGGATTACAAAATTATCAACCACCTCCTTGGGCTCGGTGACCATCAAATGGGGCAATCAAACAGCGCCGATGAAAATAAAATGAAAAAAGTGACGGAGTGTAACAAAATATCCTTCGAAATCTTGCGTTAAAAACGCTTCGGGACATCAAATTATCGCAAAAGAATACGAATCAATTGAGAAAATCCTTTAAGGTTTCTCTGCAAACATACCTTTATTCTTAAATTTTCTACGTTTAAGTGTCCCCTCTGATGTGTTGAAAGTTTAGAAGTTTAGAAGCTGAAAATAAAACCAAACACAATGAAAAAAGTAGTATTTTCCAAAAATCGGCCATTGTTTCGATCCAACAAAGGGGAAACTGTGCCTAGTCTGCAAAACAAAATAAAAACAAAGAATGGTCTTGAAATAACAAAAAAAAAAGAAATCAAGTGTGTTTCTTAAACGACAATGCTTATCCTATTTAGCAGCATCAACGGGTCCGTTTCTATACTGTTACTACAGTATGACCCATGCGAAAATCTATCATCAAGGTTCAAAAACACTTTTCTTGTTGTTAACATGATTTAAAAAACCTTGTGTTCACTTTCTTTCTCAATTCCTCTTTCCGGGCCTCTGACATTGGAGTCCACACCTCAGAAATGGATCTTCAAGCCTTCATTTGAAAACACGCCCACATCAAAAAGTTGAGGGGGGCTCAATACCGGATTGCTCGGATATTAAACATCATTCGGTCATAACTTCATATTCTCCTCTACCCAGGTTTGGGTCCGTCCCGATGTATGGCATGGGCTCTAATTGGTCGGAAAAAACATTCTCGGTTTCACGAACCCGACGAAAAGCTCCTGATTCTTCAAAATGTCCATGAAGACTTAAGTATTGAATAATACTTAAGCTTTCTTGAAAACAGGAGACATCTCCAATATTATCGAAACAACCGCTCCGAATACTATGACTCCGGTAAGATGCTTGCTAGAAAACTTGAATTTCACATTCTCTGGAGTATATTTAGTCTGAAAGGGTGAAATATACCGATCCGGACGTGAATTGGACACCGGATCAATCGAAAAAAAATTCTCTTCTGGAACTTAGACAATAATCGCTTTGAGCGCTCAAGTCACATTGCTTTTATTCTTTCCGTTGTCAAATAAAGCTTTACTCTTGCCTCTGAAGATGCGTTAGAGTCATCCTTGACAAAAAGTTGCATGGAAAACTACGAACTTTACGAACAATATCTTACTAAAAAGCCTCAGCCCTAACCTCTAAACAAGAATGAAACGGTTAATTTTATCAAAAGGACGTACCAGAAACGTAATTTTCCAAAGACAAAATTGCCGTTTTCACCCCTTTGAGAAACCGGTTGAGTTTTCAATGTATTGGTTTTAAATGCTGCCCAGTGGGGCCAACTCAAACATCAAATCCGTATTGCTGTATGGGTGCGAAACTTGGTGCACATATGGATCTCAAAGGGCGCTAGAAATCGAGATTCGGGAACGTAAGTGGAGATGGATTGCGCACACGCTGCGAAAAGATGAGAACGAGATTTGCAGAGAGGCGCTTGAATGGAATCCAGAAGGACATCGAAGAAGAGACAGACCCAGAAACTCGTGGCGGCGAAACCTAGCCACCGAAATCCGAACTGTCGACGAGAATCTTTACTTGGACCAAGTGAAGACGCTGGCTCCGGATCGTCAACAGTGGAGGTCTTTTACCACGGTCCGATGCACCGGAAGATTGGCGCGGGAACCAAGTAATTCTTAAACATCCGCACACTGAACCAAAAATAACACTTGAATCACTTAAAAGTGGAAGTTCAGTGAATTTCTTCATTTCAAGGGGCTCTTGTACATTTCACTTGCTCCTCACTAAAGTTTCAAGTGACCGAATCAATGTTTACTAGCTTATCATTTGAGTTTTAAGTGACTGACACTTGAAATTCTACTGAATGTCAACTAACTTCGCCGCTCACTTCAATTTCACTACATGCTCACGAGAAGTTCACTTGACCGGTCACTTAAGTCAAATTTCACTTGGCTGGTTATTTAAAAATTCAAATAAAAGTACGTGTAGCAAATGTCAGCTTTGTTGTGAACGATTGTTTTTTATTATGGAAACGTAACAGAGTTGTGTTTGAGCTGGTAGGTGCAGAAAAAGAGTAATTTAATAGTTTCATAACAATTATATACTTTCAGAAAGGAAGAAACTATCCTGTAAATAGGATAACACGTCGAATTGCAACTATTCGTCCAAATGACTTCTACAGAGCAACTAGGGTAACGGACCAATTTTGGACCGCTTTGGGAAGTGGCTATGCTATTTTCTAATATTAAAAAGTATATATTACAATTTTTGAGTGCTTTATCTGTTCATTACGAAGATCAAGGCATTTTCTACACGGAAAATAATAAAAAGGTAAAATTTACCGAGATAAAAAGGTGAACGCTCGTGAAAGCCAAAAAGGTAACTTCTACCTCTTCGAGGTAAAGTTTACCTGAATTGAACTGGAAAAAAAGGTTCAATTCACCGAGAAAAAAGGTGAATCCAAAAAAGGTAAATCTTACCTCGTTGCGAGGTGAAGTTCACCTGAATTGAGCTGAATAAAAAAGTATAATTCACCTAGAAAAAAAAGGTAAATCCAAATAAGGTAAAACTTACCTCGTAGCGAGGTTAAGTTGACCTGGTTTGAGCTAAACAAAACGGTACAATTCTTTTCGAAAAAAGGTAACAATTTGCCGAACCCGTTCATTGAGGTTAAGCTGTTTTGTCATTCAGGAACAAGTTTTGTTGTGTGCCTAGTATGTGAAAATCGGAATAGAATGGTAAGTGTTTTCTTAGATATCATTTAGTTGTGCTGGTTCTCGTCATAATACATTGCTTTTGTTTCAGATCGGCACCGGATGACGGTGTATTCCACGTCATCCTCCAGCCGGAAAAGCCGAACCTGACCGGATTAGTCGAACGGAGGAGGCCATGAATGTACGCAACGCAGGTGGATTCAGCGGCCATAGCGGCTCAGAAGAACGCGAAGCCGAATTACCAGTCCCTATTTATCTCCAATAAATATAATTTTTGAAAGAATTTTGTATTTTTTTAATTCTTATTGAAGAAAACAATCAAACCAACCAGCATTTACCTTTCAAAACAGTAAATGGGAAAACGGTATTATTTACTATTTTGCTAGGTGAATGAAAAAAAGGTAAAATTTACCTCGAAAGAGGGGTGGAAAAAATTCACCTCGCAAAAAGGTAAATTTTACCTTTTTTTTATTTTCCGTGTATCGAAACATATCGTCGTTTGTTGCAATGCAACAAGATTTAAGCCTTAAAACTCGTTTCTTCGATCTTTACTATGGTTGGTATTTTGGACCACCAGGTTTCTATTTTGGACCACCCTATGGACCTATTTTGGACCACCCTTAAACTAAATAAGTTTTTTTCTTCGTTTTGCTATATTTACAACAGCGATGGATGCGCAATTATGCGAATAATTCAGTTTTTTTTTCCTTTCTTATTCTTGTAGTCGATTTCTGTTTGTTCATGTTAATTCATTCCTGAACTAACATTCTTCAATTTTTCCCCAGCCTCTTTTTAGTTACACTTGTTTTTGAATACTTCTTACAACATTCTTTTTTTCTACAACTTCTTATGCTTTAAAACAGTAATTTTCGATGAGAATGAAGTAAAATCAGAAAAACTCATCCGTTATAAAGTGTTTTTTTTTTAATGTTTTGAACATTTCGACAGCACACTGCAATCTCGACGAAATCTGCTCTACAGTGTTAAATACTGGCCAGTTGGCTTAACTTTAGGAACAATTTTTTGAACGCAAATCTCCTTCAGAAAACCCAATGATAATTTAAGAAAGTCTTACATCATCTACTCCGCGACATCAATTAATGCATTTTGACTTCCAAAACCTTTGTGGATTTGGTTTGGCTTCAGTTCTGTAGAATACATAGATTCAAAAAAGATTAAAAATGTGAGAGAATTATGCGATCTTTTGACTATCTAAAAGCCATTTTTTTCCGATGAAAAACTCCCAAAACTTCATTTTTATATTTAACGCAACTTTCGTTTTACGAAAAAACATTATCGTTGGAGTAAATTTTTCAAATTTTTATTTTTCAAAAATTGCATAACCACATGGGCTGAAAAATTAGATTTTAAAAACTTTTCCACTAGTAATTTTTACATATTTCAATAATTTTTTCACAAGTTTTGAAATACTTATAGACTATCGCATAGCTAAAGTTTAATATATTTTTTGTTTAAATTTTTCTACTTTTAAATGAGATATTTCTACTGTTACAAAAATGAAACTTGCCGATTTTTTGTCGTTTTTTTCCAACCCCTCATTTAAACGGGGTTTTTGTTTCGACTCTTCTACAGAAAAAAGTATTTAGTTTTTCGAAAATAAATCATGAATGGTTTTGTAACTTTTAGACCAAACTGTTATATATTTTTCATGAAGCATAAAAAAATTCATGAAGCATAAAAAAGCAATTGAAATAGTGTGCATAATTCTTTTCATATCGTTGTACAACGTTTAATTACGTTCATGAACATTTAAAAGCAAGTTTAAAACCCATTTATGTTGAGTGGTCCAAAATAAGTGCCAAAAGAATTACCCAGCAAACATAAAATCGTATTTAAAATGATAACTCAAGTCATTAAGGGGGGGGGTAGGGTCTAACACTTTCAAAAAATCGATTTTTTTATTTTTTTATTTTTTTATTGTAAAACATTTCAAGAATGTTATGTCAAATTTTCAAGTCAATTGAAGCAAAACTGTAGAAGTTATAGGCCTTTATCTCCTCCTATCTTATACTGCAAGAAAGCAAGAGCAGAAACTTCAAACGCGTTTTTCTCGAAAGCACATTATTAAAGTTCGTGGACATCGTCATTTGAAAACTACTTATCCGATTCTTTTCAAATTTGGAACATATTTTCTACATATAAAATACCAGACCCCAACGTTTTTCTTTTTTTGATTTTTTTACTTTGGGGAGATTTTACAGGTGAAAATGGCGGATTTTTAAGTGAAAAATCGTAGATTTTATTTCAAACAGCCACAAAAATTTCATAAAAATATTTTTAAGTTAAATAAAAACGTTGGGGTCCAGAAAAACATCTATTAAAAATATTTTGCTCTGATTTTTTGACTTCAGATGATTCTGAGCTGAGATACAGTGTCCACCGCAAATCATGTTTTCTAAAAGGCATCCTCGAAAGTGCTCCGTCACCGGCTCATTATTCAATATTTTTCTACGAAAAAATTACTGAATGTTCTTTTAACAATGATTTGTATAATGCAAAAAAATTGAATACATTTGTTTGAACGATAGCTCAAGAAAAAAATCGTGAAAATGGTGTTTTTTTATACCCGTTAGACCCTACCCCCCCCCTTAAGAATATTACTGCGAATCGTAATTCCAACTAACGCAAATAAAAGGTCGTTAAAATCGTAACTCGAAGTCGGATTAAATGGTTTAAATCGGATATAATCAAAAGTCCGCCATGTATGCAAATTTTGAAGACAATTTCGTTCCTTTTTTTCTCCCGCGTGGGTCAAATGAGAGAACAGCTTTGTTGCTCTCTCTGCGACCATCAGTGCAACCAGATTGCAGAAAATCAGATGGTATATTTGCAAGAATTGCCCAATGACAGAGGCTACAAATATTGTCGCTGGCAAGGGTTCGCATGTATTGAGAGAAAAAATTGTGCTCTCTTGCATTCTTTCAGTATGTATCTATAAGGTGTCGGATATCACCCGAATCGTATACTCTAATCGCTTTAGCCAGAAATTGAAAATATGTATGTATATTGCCTCCACTTTGGTAGGTAAAGGCTGTTTTTTCGTGTTTCATACGATCATTCTATAATGTATATGAAACGTATAACAAAGTTGTTGAGCAATATACCTACAAAAATGTTATTTGGGTAATTGGGACCTATTTTCGACATGGGTCAAACTGCGATTAAAGCTAGGTTTTTTGGTTCTTCGAGCTTGCAATCTAGTTTTCAAGTGTTTCATCATAGCTGTGAACACGATTATAGTTGTTAAATTCATCACAGCTAGGCAGAAAACTTCTTGGAAGTTGACTCCTCAAATAGCACGTCCTCCAGAAATGGGCTTAATTCGGCCCAACTGTGAAAAATCAATACTTAATTTTCAATTTTCTTTCCCTTATTAGTTTATTTAAATGGAATGTTAGATATGATTAGAATCATAAGAAGTAGCTTTAACTATATTTGTCCAAAATTTTCGTGACTAACATAATATATGTATGAAAAATTGGAAAAAGCTGCAAGGTGGTCCAAAATATGTACCCGGTCCAAAATAAGTCCGTTACCCTATAAAGTTTTACAATGAAAGGAAATGTTTTCTGGAATGTAAGTTGTGATAAATTCAACATAACCAAAATATTTTAATTTTATTTATATTCTACTTTCTTCAACAATAAGGTTCCAAAAATGCTTTTCGATGATGTTTGATGTTGAGTAATTTCAAGTGCTGAGCAAATAAAAGTGTACACTTATCATAAACACAAATAAACCTCTCGAATCATTATTAATTAATGTTTTATTATTTTCGGATAACAGAAACCAACATTTTCTGCTAGAGCAGAACAGCGGATGGATTTATATACTCAAAACTTTTATTTGAACCCAACATCAAATGATTTTTAAAAATGATTTCTTTTTTAATTTATATTCAAATAAATAATCGTTTTGAATAAACAAAATTTTTCATCATTGAAATTTCAAAACTTCACCTAAGAATTACTATTTTGAAAGATAGAAACGATCTGAGCATACATTTTCTACTTCACTTAATTTTTGTCATAACAACCTGACAACTTTGATGAGGCCAAATCCAAATAAGTTTCGAGGCTTCTGAGGCTGGTTGAGGCCAGCCAAACATCAATACCATCGATCGTATATTCCCTAATAGCGTATAATGAACTTCTGCATTTAGAACGGAAATTCACAGATGAAGGTTAGAGCTGATATTTACACACCCAAAAAAAACATCAAAAGTTGTCAAAAACAATCCAAAATAGACCGCTGAAAATTCTCGCAATTTTTCATGGGTTATACTGTACATACCTTATCCTAACCATTCCGTCCTCAAGGTGTAAAGTAAGTTTGCTTTTCCTCCTCTTTGATGGATGGTGGGAGGGGGGAAAATGAATCCTTTTCTATTTGGATTTTGTTTATACACCTTCCGGATAAGAGCCAACCCAAAATTATTTGTACGACAAAAGAGTATGTCTGAGGTGAAAATCTAACTAGCTGGAAGCCAATTTTAATAACCGTCTGATCCAATCCCGGGTGATGGTAGATGCAGTGTACTTAAAACTTTACCTTACTGCAACAAATTGAATGTTGCGAAAATTATTAAAAATTCTTATAAGATAGATTCATGTTCTGATTAGCTTTTTGAATATTAAGCTTAAAGGAAGTGAGCCATTTTAGTTTATTTCTATACGTCACATTCAATGGATTGCAAATCCTTTTGTCTTAAGTTTTTTAAATACATATTTAAAAAATAAAATATAAAGAAAGATTTGATTTGTAATGATTTTTCTCCGCCTCTCGCTAAGTGCTCAGGTTTCTCGTAAGGATTTAAAGGAACCAAATTGGACGCGTAAACAGAGAATGAAAGAAAAGTGCATTTTTTCCTTTCTCATCAGACATACTAGCATGTGATAAATCCGAGCGCTATTTCTCTAAAACTAAGTGGATTAGCAGATTTGTGTTCTTGTGCTACAGGAAAAGCTTATTTTCTATTTTTTTTTTTCAGAGAAAAATTAGCAAAATTTGTTGTCTAGGATTTTCATCCTATTGGATAATTCATTTCAGAATCAAGAAATTGAGAATTGAAGTCAAAACAACTGTCTCAATGTGTTCTACCTAGGGGCCGTCCATTAATGATGTCCCGCAAAATTAGGTAAAAGTTGACTCCCCCTCCCCACCCTGTCACATATTGTCACAACTTTCGTAACCTCCCTTTTTTAATTACGTTACGTTTACGTGGAAGTGTTCTTGTGAACTTTCTTATGCTCATAAAATTTACTCAAAGTGATTACGTGAGTATTATTATTCATTAAATGAATGGTGCAAATATAATTTTATTGAATTTAGGATAGTATTATTTGTTAAAGTTATGCTTTTATAAAAATATATATAAAAAGCAATTTCTGTATGTTTGTTTGTTTGTTTGTTGGTTTGTTTGTCCTCTATAGACTCAGCCGTCTTAAGAGCTAGAGGTCTGAAATTTGGCATGGATGCTCATTAGGACCAGGAATGATGAAAAATGTTTTCAGATTTTCGGATAACCCCTTCTGAAGGGTGTCGTCCATACATGACAAATATTGATTTCGCCATATTGACGTTACTTTTCGTTGGATTGTGTTGAAAATGTGCACATGAGTGTTTTGAAAGACGAGCATTCGATTTTAGGTGTCAACTTTTTTGTAAGGGGTCAGCCAAAGGGGTCGTCCATATCAACTGTTCATAGTTTTTGCGATATTGACGTTATTATAAATCGTATTCAGATGAAAATTGGTACACGATAGTTTTGAGTGTCGTGCAATCGATTTGAGGTATCAAATGCAGTGTAAGGGGACGGCAAAGGGGGTCGTCCATATTAACTTTTCAATGTTTTTGTGATTTTGATGTTTTTATACATCGGATTGGGATGAAAATTTGCACATAGGAGTTATTACGGAAAAACAATTGATTTCACTAATCCAATTCAAAGTCAGGGGTCGGCCAAAGGGATCGTCCATATTAACTATTCACTGTTAATGCGATATTGTCGTTATTATACAACGGATTTAGATGAAAGTTGGTACACGAAAGTTTTGAGGGACGGGCATTCGATTTCCGGTATTAAACTTAGTGTAAGGGGCCGGAAAAGGGACCGGATTCATACATCGGATTTGTATGAAAATTTGCACACGGTAGGTTTTAGGGACGGGAAATCGATTTCAAATGTCAAATAGTTTGCCAGGGGTCGACTAAAGGGGTCGTCCATAATAATTATTTTTTTGCTGTTTTTAGCAATATTGACGTTATTGTGCAATGGATTGCTTTGAAAATTTACACACGGGTGTTTTGAGGGAAGGGCAATCGATTTCAGATATCAAAGATTGTATAAGAGGCCACCGAAAATGGTTTAACTTTTCTGCAATATTGGCGTTGTTATGCAACAATCCAGTCGAAAATTATACACAGGGGTTTTTTGGCACGGTCAATTGATTCCTGATTTCAAATTTAGTAGCAGACGGCAGAAAAGTGATCGTCCAATATTTTTGCAATTATAACTTAACAATGAATTTGGAAGTGCATCAGGAAAATGCTTGGAAATTGACTTTCATACAAACTGTTCATGACATATTCCAAGCTGAAAGCGAAACGGAGTTCGTATGGGATCAGCTAGTGCTTTAATAAAAAACTATGAAATTGCTCTAACATTTTAACCGTTGGTTAGAATTTAATGAAAATTTGCGTGGATTTAGTTCATAGTGCATTGTCTACATCCTGCAAGTTTTAAAGTCCTGTGATCAAAACTCGCGGGAATGGTGCCGAAAGACAGCTCGTGCGTGATAAACTCTTGCACATTCATCACGAAAACAAGGATCTCTCTCATCGTTCCATCGCTAAAACGTTTGAAAACGTGAATTTCACGGTGACGCGAGGGATTAAGCGGTTCGAGGAACGATTGACCACCGGGTTTAAGCCCAGAAGTGAAGGAAAAAGTATTCCGTACAACACCAAAAACCAAAACCGCGTAGTTGGGGCCTTCAACCAAAAACCGAACGCCTCCGTTCGGGATGCGGCTAAGAAGCTGCACCTAAGCCATAGGCTTCGAACGTTCAAGGTACAAATGGCCCCCAATCGCAATGCGAAGCAGAACAAGTCCGCCAAAACCCGTGCCAGGAAGTTGTACTTCAACATGCTGACGAAAGTTTGATGCTGCATCATATACGACAAAACATATGTAAAGGTCGACTTCAAACAGGCAACTTGTTTTTCACGGCTAAGGATAAGTTCAGCGTTCCGGAGCATGTCCGGAGCAAGCCCACAACGTCCCAACAATCTTTGTAACCTATGGTTGAGTCACTACCCAGCACTGTTAAGACTCCCCCAATTCTTGCCTCAGGGTCGGCTTTTCGAATTCAAAGGACTACAAGGAAACGCCAAATGAATAACTTTCGAGCTTTGCTCGCCCACTTTATTCCCCTTCGTCAAAGGTACAAAAGGCACTTGTCGACGGATCCGCAACACAATATGTAATAGCACAAACTTTCCTACCTCACGCGTCTGCTTTCGGGCCCCTCTTCTTGCGTACACCTCCTCCTCGTTCGGAACCGGAAATCACGACCTCTTATTTGCGCGGCGAAACTACCGAGTTGCTAGGGTGGGTTCGGTTAGCCAAAAGTAGTTCGCGGCCTGCGATCGCAATCCCGTGTCTCCGGCACTTGGTGAGTTTCAGCGGAGTCACTCGGCGCTGATGGGTGGTATGTGGCACGTCGATAACTTCGTGGTGGTAAGTCACGACGCCCTCAAGCAGGAGTCAGCGGGCCGTCCACGTTCTGGATGGGCGTGGCGTTCAGGTGAGCTGCCTCGGGAACCGATACCGGAACTCAAGGGTAAATTACGGGGTCCTGGTAGATCCCTTCCACAAACAAACGAGCTTGTTGTTCTCTGTCCCGTAGTTGTCCGTAGTTTGCGTCGGGCTTCTTTCACGGGTTTGGCACTATTTTCCAATGCGCAACGAATCGTACTCGGCCGATTTGGCTTGCCGTAGTACGCGCTCAGAGATACAACTTAATAATCACCATTTTGTTTAAGGTCGATGGCGTTCCGTACCCAGCCGTTAACCCTTCTTGCCCCTCTATCCCTTTCTCCGGTTTCCCCTCAGCAACTCAGCCTCCATGATCTGCTGGCGTGTTCAACCCTGACTCCTCATGCGTGACAGGTGCTGCCATCTGGTGCCGTGTGCCAATATCGTTGTGCGCATATGTTGATTGGCTGCGTTCGAGGCTTTTTCGGGTTCAAAGGCAGGTCCGCTCCACTCTACACTTAATCACTAGCACTTCCTCGACATTTACATTTACGCGACGAATCTTGACAATCTTGGCTAGAAACTTTCCCTTGGTTACATCTTCTAGTCGGATTTGGCTTCATGCCACCACTCCAAGGACGTGCTGAAGTGGTATATGGACAATAAGGTCCATTTTTTTTCCGAAAATGTTTAATCCGCCCAACACTCCGGAGCTCCGCCCCATTGAGAAGTACTGGGCGATTATGAAGCAGCACTTTCTTAAACGACCTAAGGTATTGAAGACAGTCGAGGAACTTAAGAAAGTATGGGTTTACATGCAAAAACGGTTGATTCACAGGTTATTCGGAATCCTACTGTAATTGAGTTACTGTAAATAAACACGAGTAAAATGGTAAAATAAAGTTTAATAGTTATGTGTGTACTCGAAAATACGTCTCGGTGGTAGAGTGGTTAGCGTGGTAAGACGGTAATCGCTGGTCCACTGATGGCATGGGTTCGATTCCCATCTCGGTACTGGGTGTTAAGTTTTAATCTTAAGTTGTCCACGTCGTTTATTCAATCTGTAAAGCCTAAATCGGCTAAGACGGTTTATATCTTTTTATTATAATGTTTTCGTCACCCAAGAATTTTTTTAAATATACTTTCATGAATTTGAAGATGAGATAACTTATTTGTTGGAATCACAAACCAAAGTCTATGAAAACATATTTAATGAAATACGTTTACTTAATTCCCTTACTTTCTTAGAAAAGAGGGGTGCCCATTTCGAACCAGGTGCTCTTTATGCCCTTCTTTCTCCTACCTCTGGAAAAATGTATTCTCCAGACAATCCTGTCTGGACGCTTTAGGATTCAAAATTTGCACTTAGATTTGCTTATCTTAGAAAGCGTAAAATCCAGCTTCTTGCTGACAATCTATCTGTCTTCTAACAATTCCTCACAATTCCATTTTTGCTGACAGCAGCTATTTATTTGGGACCGATTTAGTAATTTATTTAGCATCATTTGATGATTCCAGACCCTGTTCTGTTCAAAACCTTTCGCTGGACGTTCTGGTCCAAAGTGATTCTGGGCTACGGACGGACCCATCGTCAACCCCAAAAATAAACCCACTCAGTTATTGTCTTTGCGCCAAATTATTGGCATCCATTTTCGAAATTACTTTTCCGTGTCCTTCTTGCGGCGATTTTTTGTTTCGTTTCGCCAAGGGTGGGTTTGATTTTCTGGAATCCTTTCACTGAACGGTGATCCAAATGTGCTTACAACCCGTTGGAAAAAAAGACTGACAGATGAAAGATAATATTAAACTTGGAATGGCGGAGTTAGAATCTTCTCAGTGCTAAAATTTGAGTCGAGTAAGATAAACATTGCAAACGGTTATGAACATTATTTTTTGAAAACTAGAAATATCGAGAAATTTTTATTTTTAATTCAATTCATACATATTTAACCTCAGCTCGACATCGCCATTTTGATTCACTGTGCAAGGGTAGGAAAGGCCTTCCATTCTGACATTCTGATTTTATTTTGAATCTGGTTTGTGCACAAGAAGATAAAAAACTCACTGCTGCCGGGGGAGTGTCTTTTGATTGAAGTACCGGTCACTCGGCTTGATGAATACGGGTTTGTTTTTCGTCGTTGAACCTTACAGGCTTTCATCTATTCTGAAAATCGCTGTCATTTCATTCCACCGGAAAGCTATTAATTTTTCTACCCACGAAAGCTTCCAGCTAGATGAGTTCCGGGAAAAACTTTGCGCTTCCCCTTTCAAATATTTCTTGACACACTATCTGTTAGTTTTTACAACTTTCTCCTGAAGGGTTTCCAAATTAGTAAAGAAAGGAAATTATTTTTGAAGTAAATAAAATCGTTGTCCATCAATACTTTATGAAATTTATCATTCAAACAATTAGTGGCTGTGTACCTTTTGAAAAAGCCAGGTCAAACGGAAGAATTAGGAAGCTGCAAAAAGCAATGGCCCATCTTAGTTTATACGGTTATTCCCACCCAGAAGTGGAAGAAAGATGTTTGACCGTAGTAGCTTCGTCGTTGTCTTTCCGTCAACACAAATCTTGTCTGACAGTATTTAGGCTGACAAACTGACGAAAGCGTGACAGGGTCCTGTTTACGAGTTTTTGTAAGGTATTTGTTCGCATTGCTTTGGTTTGCTTGGCTTCCGAACCTATTTTGGTTCAATGGATTTCCGGAATGGAAAAGCTTGTTTGGAAAATGGAGAAGCGGTCGAATGGTAAAAATAAACTAATGGTAAAATCGGATTCCAAGCTTAGCCCAAGAATCCCGGCAAAGAGGGTGAAAATCGAGTGTAATTCTTTAAAATGATCACAAGGTATGGAGAAAAAATCCAGCATTTATAGGAAATAGTTCGTAAATCTGTATATTCATAAACTAATCTAGAATTTTGAATTGTTTTAAATCGATTTAAACGTTATTCTTCTGGAACATATCATTCCACATGTTCATTTCCAAATTGGTGATTTGAACTTGGAGCATTGTGAAACGAATTATGAGTTCATGATTTTACCTATCAATTCAAAATTATAAGAATAAAGCCATTTGGAATTCTTATTCTGTAAAAATAAACAGATTACAGTTACTCGCTACTGGAGGTTCTGTGGAAGTTCTGGAGATGTTCTGTGGGTGGAGGGTTTGGTGATTGATTTTATCCAAAGATCTCATAGTATCAAGATAGTCGGGCTGTTATTTTTTCGAACAAATCGTTGGCGTCACCTACACAATGTTTATGGTGCTGCCGCCCTGCGAGATGGGATCCAAGCTTTTCAGCTTTCCACACAAACATTGTAGCTTTGCATTCAAGCTTTTAGTGGAAGCACATCATCACACTAATACTTTGAAAATCAAGTGTAACTTCACTCACACAATGTTTATGTTTACCAACATTGCCATTTGCACTGGAGCATGTGTCTGCGTGAAAAAAGTTCAAACTTGAGTCTCGATATTAACCCGTCAACCCTCATTTGGCGCTAGTGTTTTGTCACCAGAATTCCGTGAAGCCAAGAGCGCTTGTTTTAACCTGGGGGAGGAAGACTGAATAAAAAAAGAAAAAAATCTTTCTAACGTCAAATTTCTCTCATCAATCTACCGACCAGTGCGAAGGTTCAAAATTTTACTTTCTTATTTAGTGAATTTCAGTAAAACTTTTTGAAGGTTAAAAGCACTTGTTTTGCATGAAACAATGATTTAATTAGGTTTTGTTTTGCTCTAGCAAAATCTTGCATGGTCAGGCGTATTGAGTCGCTCAAATTTCATTGAAGTTTTTGAAGCTGATAAATAAAAATTGTTTGATTAATGGTTGTTCTAAAAATAGCTCAAATAACAGATTCAGATTTTGGGAAGTTCCCATGAACCGAACAACGAACATAGTTTAAAGTTTATATTTACGACAGAGTTGATGGACTTTTAATGGATGATCTAGCTGGTGTATTCGATTTCGATGTTTACTTTTCAATCTGCAGATATTAACTCAGAAGACTTAAATTTAGCACCTAAACAACTGAGTTACAAGACTCGCTACACAAAACTGATCATCTGAAGTTAAAATTTGAACGATTACAAATCTTTTCAACAATTGCTGGCTTTTTGCCAAACAGTAAAAAAAAAAAAAGATACAGAAAACGATACACCGAATTTCAGTCTTCCTCCCCTAGTTTTTAACCTTTGATTTTTTGCCCAACAATGCTCGAATACAAAAAAAAACCAAATTATGTTCGTTACTATATGATTATTAATTTTTATGTAATCTGAAATTAAAAATTTTCGTAATTAAATCGTAACTTTAGACAACTGAACCTGAACCTAAAAGGTGAGCTAAATTCATTTTCATCGATAAATTCGTTTTCATCGATGGTCTAGTAGAGTCTAGTAGATCAAACTTAGTTGATTTTGGCATTAAAAAAAAGCTTTTTAGGAGTGTCTACCATTTCTAAAAAAAATTCTGTATTCAAATCAAACAAGCCCAATCTTCAAAACTATTTTGCAAATTCAAAAATTTGAACCTTTGATGAAAACCAATCAAATTTTCATAAAAAAAGTAAGAGATAAATATTATCAGATTTTCAGTTCCAGATTTCTTTTGACTTAATAAACTACAATAATAACACATTGCGGACCAAATACGAGATACCTCGTTTTTTGATTGCCGCTAGAATGCTGCATAGAAAAAAGGACTATTTGTTATTATTTGTTATATTTTAATCGCCGTAATTTGTATGATTCTAATTTTAATGGCATGTGCGGCGGAATGAAAACTAAAGAGAATTTATCTATATATATAAAAAGCAATTTCTGTATGTTTGTTTGTTTATTTGTTTGTCCTCTATAGACTCAGCCGTCTTAAGGGCTAGAGAGCTGAAATTTGGCATGGATGCTCATTAGGACCAGGAAGGATGAAAAATGTTTTTAGATTTTCGGATGACCCCTTCTGAAGGGGGTCGTCCATAGAACACAAATATTGTTTTCGCGATATTGACGTTACTTTTCGTCGGTTCGTGTTAAAAATTTGCACATGAGTGTTTTGAAAGACGAGCAATTGATTTCCGGTGTCAAATTTTGTGTAAGAGGTCAGCCAAAGGGGTCGTTCATATTAACTGATCGCTGTTTTTGCGATATTGATGTTATTATACATCGTATTCAGTTGAAAATTGGTACACGATCGTTTTGAGTGACGTGCAATCGATTTGAGGTATCAAATGCAGTGTAAGGAACCGGCAAAAGGGGTCGTCCATATTAAATTTTTTCAGTATCTTAGTGAAATTGACGTTTTTATACATCGGATTGGGGTGAAAATTTGCACATAGGAGTTATTAGGGACAAACAACTGATTTCACTTATCAAAACTAAAACCAGGGGTTGACCAAAGGGGTCTTCCATATTAACTATTCACTGTTGATACGATATTGTCGTTATTATACATCGGATTCAGACGAAAATTGGTACACGAGAGTTTTGAGAGATGAGCAATGGATTTCAGGTATTAAATTCAGTGTAAGGGGCCAGCAAAGGGGGTCGTCCATATAATCATAGACGTCCATTTCAATATTTTTTCAATATCGTCGTCATTTTACATCGGATTGGGATGAAAATTTGCACACGGTAGTTTTCAGGGACGAGCAACCGATTTCAGATGTCAAATGTTTTGCCTGGGGCCGACGAAAGGTGTCGTCCATATAAATTAATTCTTCACTGTTTTTAGCAATATTGACGTTATTACACAATGGATTGCTTTGAAAATTTACACACGGGAGTTTTGAGGGATTTCAGTCATCAAAGATTGTATAAGAGCCCCCGAAAGGGGTTTAGCTTTTTGGCAATAATTGCGTTGTTAAGCGATGATCGAATCGAAATTTATACACGTGGTTTTTTGGCACGGTCAAAGGATTTCTGATTTGAAATTTAGTAGCAGACGACAGACAAAGTGATCGACCAATATTTTTGCAATTATTACTGAACAATGAATTCAGAAGTGCATCTGGAAAATGCTAGGCAATTGGCTTTCATACAAACTGTTCATGACATATTCCAAGTTGAAAGCGAAACGGAGTTCGTATGGGATCAGCTAGTTTTTTTTTATAGAATTTGAAAGAAAGGTGGATAGACAGGCATTAGAGCGCCAATAGGAGAATGCTTGATAGGTGTTGAAATTTTAGGCACCTATCAAGATTTCTCCTACTGGCGCACTAATGCCTGTCTATCCACCTTACTTTCAAATTCTAGAAAAAATAAATTCTCTCTAGTTTTCATTCCGCCGCACATGCCATTAAAATTAGAATCATAAAAGGATTATTCAAATGTTATGAATTTAATAATAAAACCTCATTCTATAAAATTTAACACATCACTTCCCGTTACTTAAATGTCAATATCAAATTTGCAGAATTGTGCCTATTTGTTTCTGAAACTTAAATGTCGAATTTTGGTGTCCTTGATGTGTTGATGACGTTAAACAGTACACTGGGAAAATACCGAATTTTATGCGAATCATTTCCACAATGAAAACCCTGTGGAAGAATTTAAAATTAGGGTTTTTCGTATAAAACAAAAAACTTAAATTCTACCTTTTATTTGTGATTTTGAGCAGAATTTTGTTTACAAACTAACTTTATTTAAAAAATTGTTCATTCAGATGTGTTCAACGAAGCTATCGAAACAGGCAGCTATCCCGCGTACCCAAAGACTGCTAAGGTTGATCCAATTCATAAGGAAGGAAGCAGATCGGATGTAAATAACTATAGCCGATATCAGTGTTATCTGTCTTAAGCAAAATTATTGAACAAATGATGGCTTCCAGATTATTGAACTTTCTAAACCAGCATCGTATCATATATAACCATCAATATGGGTTTCGAAGTGGATCTAGCACACTCACCGCCGCCTGAGAATTGGTTGATGAAATAACAAATGCAATGGATGGGAGAAAATCTGTAGGAATACTGTATCTGGATCTCAAAAAAGCTTTTGACACAATCGATCATACAATCCTTTTGAGAAAGCTGGATATATATGGCACCAGAGGAACATCAAACAAGTTATTTCAGAGCTACCTTGCTGATCGCACCCAATATGTAATCGCCAATTGGGTCACCAGCCAACTCTGTCCGCTATCCGTTGGTGTTCCACAAGGTAGCAACTTGGGACCACTGTTATTTCTGATTTACATCAATGACCTGCTCAATCTCGGACTTTTTGGGAAATCTCGCCTTTTTGCGGATGATACCTCCTTGTTGTACGTTGGTGAAAATCCAGAAAATATAATCAACAGTATGAAAACTGATCTAAATACATTGTGGAAGTATTTCGCAGAAAATCTACTTTCGTTAAACCTATCTATGACCAAATATACCCTGTTTAAAGGACCACGTTCCAACACAACACAGATGATTCCCGATCTTGTTGTCAACTCAACGGTGATTGAACAAGCCAATCATTATAGATATTTGGCTTTAACTATTGATGACGAGTTAAAATGGATCACACATATAGATAAACTAAAGAAAGAAATAAGTGCTGCTTGTGGATTATTTTGGAGGATAAGAAATCTGCTGCCTACAAAACAAATGATAACCATGTACCATGCTTTCGTACAGTCAAAGCTGCAATACATGGTTTCCATATGGGGAAGTGCATCTAAAACGAAAATGAAAGAAATACAGTTACTTCAAAATAGATGCTTGAAGATAGTATACCGGAAACCGCGACTGTACTCAACTGATCAGTTGTATCACAATGCTTCAGCATCAATTTTCCCCGTTCAAGGTCTGAGAGAAGTTCAGACATTAGTCCAAATGAAAAACTTTTTAGATAATCCTCGAGCACACAAAAACTTGGAGTTCCCGGTAAATTCTCACAGATACCCAACAAGAGGTCAAGGAAATCTCCAGATTCGACGAGTAAAAACAGAAAAAGCTAAACGAAGTTTTACCAACTTCGGGATTGCTCGTTACAATGCCCTGCCAGCACATATAAAATCAGAACAAAACTTAACCAAATTTAAAAAACTTATAAAAGCCTATGTTCGTAATCGAATGGCTTTGCTTTGAATGAAACACCAGTGCAGTAGTTAGGAAGTTTGCCAAGCATCCCCTCAAAAGAGGATATTCTCACTCGGGATGCCCAACCGTGCTCCTCAACCAAAGTTGCAACACCACCAAAAACAAACTTTACGCCATACTAAAGTCCATACGACATTTTTTTCTTATCATTTCCGCCACCACCACCGCCAAGCCGCCTCCGCATCACCGCCCGCCACCCAACAGACACCACACCCGCCACCGCCACCCTCCAGCCACCAGTAACAATCCAAAAAAAAAACCACTTCCATCTGTACCGTTGAGCCGTCAACACGTACGCCGGAGCATCGTATCGTTGCTGTGTACCTGCAGGAACATTTTACATTATTTATTTTTTTTCCTTACCTGTTTTTAAATCAGCACTTTTCAGTGCTAAAATTATTTTCATTTTCTTTTATTCATATTTTCTCTTTTCTTTCCAGCATGGGGAAGTCATCGGCTGGCTCAAGGGCTGGTAGAAAGCGTATTGCCGAAACTAATTCAGGTCCATCGCCCAAAAAAGTTGAAATTTCCAACTCATTCGATGTCCTTCATAACATCGGTGATGAGGAAATATTCATATTTAATTCTGATAAGAGTATTAAGAAACCTTCTTCTTCTTATACTCTTAAAAACGAAAAGATTCCACCAATAACGGTCACGATTCCTGACTGCAATGCCTTTCGAAAAGAAATCGTCACTTCCGTTAAGGATGTGAAGATTTCTTTTCAGATCGGTCGAAGGGGAACTGCTCGTATATTGGCGGAATCTTTTAATGATTTTCAAAAAATTTTAAATTATTTGAATAATAAAAAACATCAATTTTTTACTTACGACACTAGAAGTGATCGTCCATTTAAAGTTGTACTTCGTGGTCTCACCGGCGATCAGACACCGGATGAGGTCACAGCTGAATTAAATTCTTTGTTAGGTTTTTCTCCAATTCAAGTAATTCAAATGAGGAAAAGAACCAACACGAATAATACCAGTAGTGTTGGTTTTGCTCCTGAGCTTTATTTGATCCATTTTAAAAAGGATCAGGTCAATAATTTGCAAATTTTGGAAAAGGCTCGTCTTATGTTTCATTGTCGAGTAAAATTTGAACCTTTTCGTAAATCCCATACCAATTTTTTACAAAATATTACGCAATGTCGTCGTTGTCAAGCTTTTTGTCATGGCACTAAAAATTGTAGAATGAATGCCAGATGCATGTTTTGCGGCTCATTCGATCATGAAAAATCTAAATGCCTTTTTGGTGGTGATAAGCCAAAAACAGAATTTTTTAAGTGTGCGAATTGCGCAGGTAATCATTCCTCGAATTCTCTAGAATGTCCCGTTAGGGCAAAAATTGTTGCTTCTAGGAAAAACCCCAAAGTTTCCAGAAAAGTTTCTTCTCCTCCTTCCTCTTTTTCGTCTACACACGTCAGACCGGCAAACAACCTGCCTGTTCGCAGTCAGCCTCGGCCTACATTGGAATCACGGCTGGGTAATACCCGAAGTGATTTTAATGTTACCTGGGCTGATTCTGCGCCACAGACTCGTTGTTTATCGTTCTCAGAGGTGGTTGAAAATGGGTTGCCCTCTTCAGGTTTAACTAATAAAAATGGGAAAAAAACAAGTCTCAACAATCATGCGAAGGCTTGGGAAAATCCCCGAAATTCAAATACTTGTTCTTCTCCTTCATTTTCTGATCCTAACAATTTTGTTGATTTGGGTGAGATAACTGAGGAAAAATTAAAATTTTTGCATCAAAATTTAATGGAAATGATGCAACTTATGTTGAAAGCAAATTCAATGTTTGAAGCTTTCCAAACTTCTTTTAATTATGCTAACAAAATTATTATGACTTTGCGATTCCCTCATGGATCCAAATAGATGTTTAAATATTATGAATTGGAACGCTAGATCTTTGCTGGCTAACCAAGATGAATTCTTTTTATTTTTGAAAACTCAAAACATACATATTGCTGCCATCACTGAAACTTTTTTAAAGCCAGACAATAACTTGAAAAGCAATGCTTTCTTTAAAATTTTACGAAATGATCGACTTGATCGACAAGGTGGGGGTGTAGCTATTGCCATCAATAGTCGTCTCAAATTTAGACTTCTTCCTTCTTTCAATACAAAAGTCTTAGAAACAATTGGAATTGAATTAGAAACTTCTATGGGGAAAATTATAATTGTTGCCGCATATTTGCCTTTTCAATGCAGCGGCGAACAGAAAAATTTTTTGAAGGGAGATTTGCAAAAACTCACCAGAAATAAATCTAAATTTTTTATTATTGGTGACTTTAATGCAAAACACCGATCTTGGAATAATATTTCATCAAATTCAAATGGGAATATTTTGTTTAATGACTGCTCTGCAGGTTATTATACTGTTGAATATCCTAATGGGCATACTTGTTTTTCTTCAATTAGAAATCCCTCCACAATTGATTTGGTTCTAACGGATTTAGGCGAGCATTGTAGTCAATTAGTTACTCATGCGGACCTCGATTCAGACCACCTTCCAGTAACATTTTCTTTATCCCAAAGTCCCATTGAAAACCCTTTAAAATCAACTTTTAACTTTCAAAAGGCTAACTGGGAGCGATATATGAATTTTATTGAACGTAATTTAGATGTAAACGTTCCACTGAATTCAATAGAAGATATTGATTTGGCTGTAGAAAATTTGACAACTGCAATAGTCAATGCTAAAGCCGCTTCAATACCTAAAGTTAAACATAAATTCAATCAACCTTTGATCGATGATGATCTTCAGTTTTTGATACGACTGAAAAACATTCGTCGACGCCAATATCAACGTACTAGAGATCCTTATTTGAAATTAATTTATTGCGACCTTCAAAAAGAGATCAAATGTCGTTTAAATTTCATTCGTAATGAAAAATTTGTTAAAGCAGTAGAGGATATAAAACCCTATTCAAAGCCTTTTTGGAAATTAGCTAAAATTTTGAAAAAGTCCCAGAAGCCAATTCCTACTTTGAAAGATGGGGATAAACTTCTTTTAACTAATTCAGAAAAGGCTCAAAAATTAGCCCAACAATTTGAGTCTGCTCATGATTTTAATTTAAACGTTGTAAGTCCAATTGATGCTCAAATTTCCCTAGAATTTGATGATATTCTTTCTAAGGAAAATTTGTTTGAAAGTTCTTGTGAGACAAATATTGATGAACTTAAATTGATTTTCAAAAAATTTAAAAATATGAAAGCTCCAGGGGAAGATGGGATTTTCTATATTCTTCTTAAAAAGTTGCCTGAAAGCACTTTAAATTTTTTAGTTAAAATTTTCAACAAATGTTTTCACTTGGCCTATTTTCCCAATAAATGGAAAAATGCCAAAGTAACTCCAATTTTGAAACCTGGAAAAAGTGCTTCAGAGCCTTCAAGTTATCGACCAATTAGTTTGCTTCCATCTTTAAGTAAACTATTTGAGAGAGTTATTTTGAATAGAATGATGATTCACATTAATCAGAATTCTATTTTCCCTGATGAACAATTTGGTTTTCGTCATGGACATTCCACTACACATCAACTTTTGAGTGTAACTAATATGATTAACGCTAGCAAATCTGAGGGTTATTCAACTGGTGTTGCTCTTCTTGATATTGAAAAAGCTTTTGACAGTGTTTGACACAAAGGTTTAGTAGCTAAATTAGCTCGATTTGATTTTCCTGTATATCTCACCAAAATTATTCAAAATTATTTGACTAGCCGAACCTTACAAGTAAGCTATCAAAATTCATGCTCTGAAAGGACACCCATTAGAGCTGGTGTCCCTCAAGGCAGTATACTTGGGCCAATTTTATACAATATTTTTACTTCTGATCTTCCTGATGTCCCAGAAGGAAAAGGTAGAAGATTATTTGCTGACGATACTTTGCTTTCAGCCAAAGGTCGAAATTTACGGGTGGTACGCAGTAGATTGCAACAAAATTTAAATTCCTTTTTGAATTACTTGAAAATGTGGAAAATTTCTCCTAACGCTTCCAAAACTCAACTTATTTTATTTCCCCATAAGCCAAGAGCAAATTTTTTAAAACCTAATGAAAATCATTCCATAACTTTTAATGGGGTTTCATTAGAATGGTCTGATCACGTGAAGTATTTGGGACTCACACTTGATCGGAATCTTACTTTTAAAAATCACATTGAAGATATTCAATCTAAATGTAATAAATACACTAAATCTCTTTATTCTCTCATCAACAGGAAATCCCGGTTGTGTCTGCGAAATAAGATGCTCATCTACAAACAAGTTTTCCGACCAGCGATCATGTATGCAGTTCCGATTTGGTCTAGCTGCTGCGCGACGAGGAAGAAAGCCATCCAGAGGATTCAGAACAAAGTTCTGAAAATGATTTTGCGGCTTCCACCTTGGCACAGCACCGAAGATCTTCATCGGATTGCAGGCATTGAATCTATCGAAGAGATGGCCAACAAAATCATCTCCAACTTCAGAGGCAAATCGATGCAGTCTTCCATCGCAGAGATTCGTTCTCTTTATGTTTAGTTTAATTTTAAGATAGTGTTTAGTTTTAAGTATAAAATATTTTTGCTATTACAGGATGTTCTCCTACATTAAAAACTTGATTGCGCTCAGCAAATTTAAATCTTATAAATAAATTTTTATAATCTAGTTACTTATAGGGCTATGAACAGTTCATTATTGAGCTGAACACCTAGTTTAATGCAATAATGTAATATAAGTGTAATCATGATTTGATACAAATAAAGACATATTTAAAAAAAAAAAACAATCCAAAAAATATAGTGCTTTCAATACATATCAGTGGAAATGATAAAAATTGTAAACTTTATAATTGTAATCTTTGAATTGAAAAAAAAAATAAGAATAATAAATGGAGAGGAGGTTTTGTGCCCACGGGAGCAGGAATTCAGAAGGAATTACACTCCCGCGGGCTTTCCTTTACCTAAACATACCGACACTTTGTATATACCTATTCATACCGCGAGCGGTCAAATGACGGCAAACACCGTTTTCGCTAAAACTCCCTTGTTTCTCAACCGATTTCTACCAAATTCATAGTTTTGAAAAGCTTATAATTCGACTCAAATATGTTTCTCAGACAATTTTCAGCTACAATCAATAACTTTAAAGTTATTTACAGTACAAGAAAAAATTTATGAAAAAACATGCTTCAGGAAAAAGGTTGTAAATCAGTTATTAAGTGCTCGAAAAAAATTTCACTTAGTGCCTGAGAAAGCTGAAGTTAGAAGCTTTATGTTGCACATATGGAACAAAATTTTAAAAATTTTCTAAGATCATGGCCACAAAAAATGTAAAAAAGTTGTGTAAAACCCGTACTTTTCAATCAATCAACTGCCAAAGCTGTTCCTGTTACAGTAGAAAATTTTGAAAAAGTGAATTGAAAAGTAGACGTAATTTGTCACATTTTGGCATCTTTAGATTTTTAAAATACTAAATACATAATTTTTGACGGCTTTTCAAAGGTAGTTATTTTGCGAACTTTTTATGAATCTGGATTTTCTGAGACAATCCCTACACCCAAATTCAGCTTTGCACTGGATTTTGAGTACGTTAACGTATAGTTTAGGCAATAAAACTTTATGCAAAAGAAAGCAAATTTCATGCCGGTTCTAGTGATGTAACTGCATTGGTGGTGCAATGCTTTACAAAATTATAATAAATATATTTCTGAAAGTAAAACTAGAAAATTTGAGCTAATGCTTGTTTGTTTTTTCGTTTCTTTTCATCCGTCTTCGTGTGCAAAATAGCTTTGAGATATTACCACCCACTGCGCCCGTCTGCCAAGCACGAATTTGTGCAGTCTTCTCAAAATTCAGAAACTAGTTCACTGTTTTATTTGTCATATTTTTGCCAAGCATTGCACCGCCAATGCAGTTACACCACTAGAACCGGTATGAAATAAGCTTTCTTTTGCATATAGTTTTATTGCCTAAACCTAACGCTAACGTACTCAAAATCCAGTGCAAAGCTGAGCTTAGGTGTAGGAATTGTCTTAGAAAATCCAAATTGATAAAAAGTTCGAAAAACACCTACCTTTGAAAAGTCGTCATAAATTATGTACTTCGTATTTCAAAAAATCTAAAGATGCCAAAATGTGACAAATTACGTCTACTTTTCAATTCACTTTTTCAACATTTTCTACTGTAACAGGAACAGCTTTGGCGGTTGATTGATTGAAAAGTACGGGTTTTACACAACTTTTTTACATTTTTTGTAGCCATGATCTTAGAAAATTTTCAAAAAAATTTTCCATATGTGTAACATATAGCTTCTAACTTCAGCTTTCTCAGACACTAAGTGAAATTTTTTCGAGCACTTAATAACTGATTTACAACCTTTTTCCTGAAGCATGTTTTTTCATAAAAATTTTTCTTGTACTGTAAATAACTTTAAAGTTATTGATTGTAGCTGAAAATTGTCTGAGAAACATATTTGAGTCGAATTAGAAGCTTTTCAAAACTATGAATTTGGTAGAAATCGGTTGAGAAACAAGGGAGTTTTAGCGAAAACGGTGTTTGCCGTCATTTGACCGCTCGCGGTATGAATAGGTATACCACATACGTTATTCGAAAACCGTAACACTTAAAAAAAAATTAAAAACGCAAAAATACTTGCATTTCAAAAACAAAAATAGTCCTGTCGTTAAATTTGCGAAAAAACAATTATATAAGGCGTAATCATCGTTTAAAGTTCAAAAACCGTCATTTGACCGCCTCCGGTACGTTTAGTGTTAATCTAAAAAAAAATTGAAATCTGGAAATTAAATTAACAAGCAATCTTAACACATAAAAGACCGAAAAATCCATGACGAGCAACACCCATACTCGGCATTCCAGAAACCCCTGGACTAAATTTATATAATTTTGCATTTTTAAGTAACGGCAAATGTTGTGTTTAATTTTGTCGAATATAGTTTAACACTTAAATTCGGTCCATTTGTGATTTGTGTTATATTTAGAAATGTAGCACATTGTTGGCAATCGAGAAAACGAGATATCTCGTGTTTGATCCGCAATGTGTTAATTTCACGATCTCCTGAATTCCTCAACAGTTTATGTTGGATGTTATATAGATCAACAAGCTTAATCTGTTTCTGAATTCTGAACCTAAATTCAAAATTGCGCTTTGAGTCTTTATCCAAATTTCCATATGATTTTTGAAATGTACAAAAAATACGATTTCTAAATTTTATTTTAGATCAGAAGTTATAAGCCAAGTGTTAGAACCCTCATTCATGAATCTATTATTGAAATTCTGCTGTTCAAGTTCAATCTTAATTTGCTACATGAATTATTTATTGTTTATCTGCCATTATAGCCATTTCGAAGCTTTAAATTTTTGAACATTGTGAATGAACTATGTTTAAGAACTCGATCTCGACGATCTCGAAAAACATAATTCAAATTTAATATAAAATGCAAAACCAAGTTTGAAAATCAAGAATCCTGAACTGGATACAGAATTCTAAATACAAAAATAGGAATACAATTTTGGTTATGGGAGTTATGGAATCCGAACCTCCAAAATAGGTTTAATTTAATCCAAAATTTCGACTAACAAGTGTGAAAGTTTTGAAAAAATGTAGCAGAATTTTGGACTTGAGATGGATTTTTGAGGTTTTAGCATTAGTTGTTCTTCTAGATTGTAACTCTTGATTGACCTTACTGTATTATCTTAATTTGATTCTGAATTTAAAATGTTTGAGTGAAGACTAAAATACCTCGCTTGCCATTTTAGATCCTCATGGGAGGGGTTTAACCCCCAAACGCCTCCCCCCCTCCCCTTTCCTACGGTCATGAGGGCCGCTATAAAGATTTTATTAAAAAAATATTAATTTTGCAGAAAACATTAAAAAGGTTACCTAAAAGAGTATATTTAAGAGGCTTTCAAGATAAGATTCAGTGCCGTATACATTATACAATGTACAACCATATGGTTTCAAAACAACTTTGTCAAAACTCAATTCTCATAACAGAAAACAAATTATTGAACCTTTTTTTTTTAAACGGTATTGCGTTAGAGACACTTCACGCGCTTGTATTGCTCACAAGTAATTTATATCCGTTTGCGATTAAAAAAAATTCTCGAACTCATCAATCTTCGCGAAGAAAAAAAATTTATTTATCCTTTTTTCTAATTTTGATTACTAATTTTTTTTGAAAGAAAAATTGTGAATTTTGACAAATTTCCCGAAATGATAAATTAAATGAGGGATTGATTTTTTCGCAATTTACATAAAAGGTTTTGAAGCCAACAAATACTGTTCCAATTTGAAGAAAAAAAAAAACTGGTTTATAAAAATGAAGATATTGCGCTTCGTCGCTTTGCGTAAGCATATTTTTCTAGATGTTGACATCATATTCTAAAAAAAATTACTTACATAATTAAACAAGAACTCGCTAACTACATCGATGGGGAACCTAAAGTTCATAACAAAAATATGCTCATAAGCTTATGATCTTAGTTTTGTCATGTTCTTTCACGTGAAAAATGAGTTTTTGATGAAATATCAATAAGTCACACAAACGCAACAAATTTGCAATTCATCGCTTGTGGGGAATCTTGGGCCACATTTTGTGGGGTATCTTGGGCCACCTATATTTTTATGTTTTTATACACATTCAGAACTTAAAATACGTTTTTCCTATCTGTAAAGTTTTCTTGTGACAAATGAAGAGTTATGAACAATATTTTGTCCATCCTATATAAGGAATTTTGCCAAAACGTTCGCGAGCCAGGTTTTGGAATCTCTTCAATCATACAGTACTTTCTTTTTTGTTTTATCATCTGAAATTGCTTAAAAATAACGAAATGAATTATGAAATTACAGTTTTGAGACAACTCACAAACTTTTCATGTTTTTTTTATTATTTGGATTTAGTGGCCTAGGATTCCCCATCTTTTTTCAAAATCTAAAAAATATTTTTTTTAAACGGTCAGAACTTGGGGAAAATAACTTATTAAAATTAAAAAAAAAACCTAATGATACGTTGGAAATGTAGAAAACCATACCATTTATTATTTTCATTATATCATTTTATAAAGAAGTGATGAACATAGAAAAAAAGTGGCCCATGATTCCGCACTCTCCCATATGTTTACTTTTTTTTCGTCTTGTTTTATCAAATTTGATCTTTTTATCTTGTTTTGCGTTGTCTTCTCTTTTTATAACTAGTCCTTTTTAGCTTATTTGTTTTTGTGAATATGTTAATCAATCCTTTCGAAAGACATTTTAGGCCATGAAAATTTCCATTTAGGCTTTGTAGAAACTAATATGAGGCATAATATATTGAGAAGTTTAAAATTATAATGAAAAACTGTACAAATTTAGCACGCGTACACAATCGAATCGTCCTGAAACTGATGATTTTAATAAAACTACACTTTTGACAGTAGTATCACTGATCACACTGACATGACACTTAGAACAAATAGCCGATTATTTTCTGTCTAATTTTGCCACCTATCGGCTGTTTTGCGAACTTTACAAAATTTAACAAAAAAAATCCCAGTAGGAAAATTTTACCAGTTTAGCCCAACTGAATCATCGAAAATGCCCATTTTTCATCCAAGTTGGGTGGCGCTTCTTTACTGGGATGGGATAGCATTTCAACAAAAGCGATCGCTGCGCACTCCAGAACCGATATTGCGTACTGCTGGGAAAAAAATATCCAGCACACGAAATCGAGAGGGCAGTCAGTATGGTCAGCGGTCTTATTTTAGTTTATTTAAAATTCAAATTTGCATTAAAGGTTTGTATTTGATATCTTTTTGCATCGCAATCTTAAATATGTTTTTTTTTTCTGAATTCAATTCCTTCTTTTATTTTCAAACTAAAATGTATTTTTATGTTTCAGATTATTACTGAAAATTTCAGAAGTAGGCAGCATATAAAATTTATAATAAACCTGAAACTATTATTTATCGGATACCTAAGCACAGAAAACAAAAACTTTCAACCCTTTCCTTCTTAATGATCCTTTCATTCCGAAGTAGAAGTCCCATGAGAATAACAACATTCGTACAAGGGCCATCAATTTCCGGAAGGCTTATCCGCGACACTTGGGGTTTTTGCTGTCCCAAAAGAAACGACGGGTTCGGATATAGAGCCAACACACTTGAACGTATGAGTCAAGTACCTCCAGTTCGTATTTCTCGATTGGATCCTTGCTTCTCCTTTTACCTTGAATAAAACTAAGAATAAGAGCTCGTTGGGTTCCCAATCGAGTTTGTCCCAGATGAGGAACTGCGAAGGGTAATCCGAATTGATCCAGCAGAAAAGCTTCGGTGTTTGCCGGTTATGCCATTATCGTCGAAGACAGTTCGCAGCAGACAGAAGAAAAAACCAAAACAAACGAAGCAATTTTGTCAGCTCTGAAAAGCTACTCGGGGTTCTATAAAAGCATGAAGCTTTTTCCCTTGTAGAAAAAAAACATTGGAATTGAGTTTGCAGATTCCATCTCAATTGGTTTGTGATCTGCCCAAGTTTAAAATGTGCCCTTCAGAATCGAGTTTATATCGGGTGTGGAAAAAACAATTAAGAGCTCAGTTTGAAAAATCTTACTTCTTATAATTGTAAGAAAGTGTAACTGATATCAGATAAAAATAGTAATGACCTTAAAGATCAAATGAACCTATTAGAGGAAACGAAATTTGTAATAAAGATTTGAAGTTTGAAATTTTATTTTAAGTTATTTTATTTTTTTTTTTTGAATCAATGAAAAGATCCTTGAATCAAAGTTTAAGCCTAACAAACTTCAGCTATATCGTTTCCGATTATATTCATCGGATGATTATCTGTTATTTTTACGATAACGATAGGTAGACTGCCATACCATTAGAACGAGCCTAGAAGGACTTGAAATCGTCTGAGATCAACCGAGGTGGGGAGGAAAATTGTGAAACAGTGCGCGGTCCGGAGCAAGAAGGTTCTGTAAAGTACCTTGTTTTACATCTTCTTAAGATGGAAGCTGGATTTATTTTTAGTACTCCCACCAAGCAGGTTCTTCTGTCAAGGTTTTCCGCTGAGTGGTTATATCCGCTGGACGTATTCAATTTCCGTCGTCTTCTGGTTAATGTTTGGAATGGAATACGGAATAATTGCTGGGAGGCTTTGCTAAAGAAAGTATCCTGTCAGTTCTGAATCAATAAAAACACAACTCAATTACTTTGTTATTGAGCAAATCCGGTTGATCAATTTGATTCGAAATAATAGTCAGATTGAAATAACCTTTTTTAAATTCACTTTTGCTAATCACTTATCAGTATGGGAGAGAGTGGGGAATCATGGGCCACTTTTTTTCGTTGTTCCATAACTTCTTTATTATAAAAGATAATTTTTTTTTTTGTTTCGATTATAGTCGTTTTACCATCATTATGGCATTCGCGACTTTATCAACGTTGCAGTTGGCGGATCGTTATTGAAAAACTTATCCGGTACAACTGTGTTCGATGTTTACTCTTGGGCTCGAACTCGCGGACATCTGCTCAGGAGACAACAGACTTGCCAACTGAGCTATATCACAAGCCCATAAAAGATAAAATGAAAATAAAAAATGGTATGGTTTTCTACATTTTCAAGGTAGCATAAGGTATTTTTTTTAATTTTTAATAAGCTATTTTCCCCAAATTCTGACTGTTTGAAAAAAGCAATATTTTTTGGATTTTGAAAAATGATGGGGAATCGTGGGCCACCAAATCCAAATTGACCAAATATCATGCAAAGTTTATGAGTTGACCCAAAATTGTGATTTTCTAATTCATTTCGTTATTTAAAACAATTTCAGATGATGAAATAAAAAAGAGAGCTGTTTATGATCCCATAGATTCCAAAACCTGGCTCGCGAAGGTTTTGGCAAAATTTCTTACATAGGATGGACAAAGTATTTTTCATAACTCTTCATTTGGCAAAAGAAAACTTTGTAGATAAGTAAAACGTATTTTAAGTTCTGAATGTGTATAAAAACATAAAAATATTCAAGATGTGTGGCTCACGATTCCCCACAAACTATGATTTGCAAATTGGTTGCGTTTGTGTGACTTATTGATGTTTCATCAAAAACTCCTTTTCCACGTGACAGATCATGACAAAACTAAGATCATAAGCGTATGATCATATATTCTTTGGTATAATAGCGCATTTTTGCCATGAAGTCAGCGCCGAGCGGCATTGAAATTTTGCAGCCTCTTCTTTGCGCGTAGTAAAGTTTAGAGTTTAGTTAGCATGCTTTTGGGAATAAACATACATTTTCTCCTAACTACACACCCATAGATCAACTCCCAGATCTCGCGGAGGATGTGTAAGGATGCCAATACTTGGCGCGTGGTAAGCGATGGGTTCACCCGGATCATGACTGCCCTGCAGAGGAGTTGGAACCAGCACTTGTTCGCGACCAGTGCAGTGTAGGGTGACTCCTTCGTCGGGGAGCATCTGAGAAGTGTGTGTCCGATCCTTTCAGTAAAGCATACAAAAATATTACTCTACCTTCTGCGTATGCTGAACTGCTTGGTACGTCGCGCGTCTGTGTGTAGGATACCTCCAACGTTACCGTCGCGGAGTATCCAAGTCGAACGCGTCGTCTGCGACGGAGACTGTGGGGATGAGACAAGACCTTCTCCGCAGTCTAACTCGTAGGGGGAAGAGTATTTACGCCGCGAAATACTCTCGGGTAGGGTGACTCCACGTCGTCGACGGGTAAGTCACTCGAGTCGGTGTACGATGACGTTTTCGCCGGGAATCATCCGAGTAGTTTCGCAAAACCCCGGACGTGTGCGGTGACAGGCGTGTGACCAGAATAAGCAGCCTTCGATTCGGCACACGGACGGACAAACAGGAGATGGCTTCAAGCCAAAGCGGATCCAAGATCTCTAGTCGTTAGAGGAGAGGTCATTGGTCTCTTGCAGTGGTCTCGAACAGAGGCGGAGCGCACGATAGTCGTGCAAACCAAGCGAGCCTCGAGTTACAAATAAAGGTCGAACCTCGATTCGTCAGAGGAGCAGTCCTTAGTCTTGAATCGTAACAAAAGGCAGGGTATATATGCAGGAGTTTTGACTTGAAATTGAGTTAGCCGATGAGCGCTTAAGCGCGGACTTGGTCTCCCATCTCGGGTAGAGCCTTCGATGCAGGTTTGAATGGGAATTATTACCAGAGGCCCCAGGTGGACTTTATGGCGTAGGGGTATTTAGTATCATGAGTTGCAACATGAGCCCAGAGTAGCAAACTGTGGGGATCCGGTGGCTCGCCGTGCCTTGGAATGCAATCCGTAAAAAGGATTTACAACCTGGGTGATCAACTAAAAAAAAAACACCCATGGGAGAGGTTGCAGAAATTAAATTTCTATCTAGCAAATTGCTGTGCCGAAAATTCGCTTAAAAGTGTACTGTCCTAAAAATGATATGATTAGAAAAGCACTAAGGACTCGAGCTCCCAAGCAAAATGATGCATGACCACTACATTAAAGCAAAACAAGAAAAACGTTTATGGGATTTTCATCCTATTGGATAATTCATCTAAAAAAAAAATAACATAGTGAAAATCGAACTCATTGCATCATCTCTTCTCGGCTTGCCAATCCGATGTCTTACTCAGGTAATCTCCCTGCGGCCGCCGATTACTAAAAAAAACGCATTGCATTGACCGTTTGCCGTTTGGCCGGTGTTTTTTATTCATCTTCCATTGTCCTTGATGGGAAAAGAATGAGAATGGGAGGGGAGTGTGGTTATAAACAAACCCCTGCAATGATCAGGCCCCGGCAACGATACAGGAGATGTCTATTTATCGTGCGACCAACATCTTTTAAATATGTGCTTGTGAATCTCGTTTTTAAGCTTTTTTTTCCTCAGATTGAAACTATTTTGCCTTGAAGGCATAGAAGATGAAAGCTCAAATCTGAAGAAAAAAGTTTAAATCTGAGGAAAAAAGCTTAAATCTGGGAGATGTGCTCTACACGGATTGTATATCGGGGCCTGGCAATGATACTGGATTTGTCTATATCAGGGGTCGGGAAACTATTTGAATCATTACCCCAAAACATTTTTATTTAAGTTGATATTACCCCATGACGACGAGCAAAATAACGAAATCCAATTTTTTCAGCATCTTCATATTATGCCCTCCCATAACCCCCCAGGATAATTTTGAAGAGAAAACAATAACAAAAAAAATTAATTCAAACATCATTTATTAAGTTTATCGATAAAAAACCTAGTTATACATAACGATGATAATAGTAATAGAAGACATAAAAAAAAATGAATTCAATTTTGGGTTAACAATTTGGGGTACTGTAATAAATAATAAAAAAATTATCATTTTAATAAAAGTACTAATAAAAATAACAATAATGGTTGTACAAACAAAAATTTTATTTAAAAAAATTAAAAAAAAAAATTAAAACAATCTTTGAAATAATTGCTTCAAATTGGGACTTTTTGATGTAAATAATTGAAGATGCATTTACACGTGTTATGAACGTGAAAATGGAAAAACTTGTATTCTTCAAAAACTCGATTATACTGCATTTTATGATTGCTAAGCTAGGTCGAATAGATGCCGAATGGTTGAAAGATTTTTTTTGAACTCATTTTCTTGTTCAAACCCTTTAAAATTGGTTTTATTTCGATTCCCCCGATTTCACTGCGGAATATTTTTTCCGCGTTCATTGCATTCCGCTCGAAGTGTAAACGCACTGAGTGAACGTGAAAACGGAAAACGAACATGAGTGGTGAATATAAATTCCACGTTCATTTTCACGTTCGAATGGCAATGTGCATTTTGAAAAAAAATTCTTCGATGAAGAAACAATTTTTGCTCCATAAAAATTAGCCTTCAATTGTGCTTGCAATTAAAGGTTCAAAAATACTACTAGTTTGAAATGAAACGCACACGATAATATTTTTTTTTATTTTGAAACCCGCTTAGGCTACAATAAGTTTTTCAAAAGAACAAATCGCTAAAGCTCGTTGCTCTTTAAAAACTTTGAGAATACCTACTTAAAATTTATAATTTAAATTCACTGTATTTACGGATAAAGAGCTCTCAAAGCGTATTATTTGAATGCCTCAGGTGGAATTATTCATTTCTGCATATGTTGCTCAATTCTTTACTTTCGAGATGAAACCAACAAATCCATAAAATTGCAAAATGAAAATATACACTTTTCACTCACAAAGTATTCACAACAGCCCCCAATAATTTCACTTTTACCCCATTTGGGGTAATTTACCCCGGTTCCCAGACCGCTGGTATCATGTGACTGACATCTATTTTCAAAGTGATAGTGAATCTCGTTTTTAAGCTTTTTTTTCCTCAGATATAAGCTTTTTTTGCTTTGAGAGCTTAAATCTGACAAAAAAAAGCTTAAATCTGAGAGATGTGCTCCACACAGATTCTATAGCCAGATCCCGGCAATGTTATACAATCCGTGTGGAGCACATCTCTCAGATTTAAGCTTTTTTTCTAAGATTTGAGCTTTCATCTCCTATGCTCTCAAGACAAAAAAGCTTAAATCTGTGAAAAAAAAGCTTAAAAACTAGATTCACCAACACTTAGTTAAAAGATGTTGGTCACACGATACATAGACAAATCCTGTATCGTTGCAGGGATCTGTCTATAACATTGCAGCCTTGTGGTTGTAAATGGGAATCTAGAAACTGTTTTCTATTAGGATATATGGACAATTTTTACGAACACGAATCTTACCGAAAGGCCTCAGCTCTAACCTCTAAACGACGAATTTTATCAAAAGGACCCAAAACGCGATTTTCCTAAGGCGAAATTGTCATTTTCTCTCTTTCGAGAAACTGGTTGAGTTTTGAATGTTTTGGTTTTGAATGTTGCCCAGTGGAGGCAAATCAAATAATTTTTCAATATTAACACTATTTTGTATAAAATCTGTAAATCATTTTCATTTTTTAAGCTAATTTAACTATGTTTGAAAAGTCCTCAGTTCAAGTAATAAACTTAAAGTAAAATGTAAACAAATTCAGTAGTGACTTCATTTCCCAAAATACTTGGGGTATGAAAACAGGTTGGGCGAATCGGCGAAAGGGTTGCGTCTCTTGTCTTGTCTGCAAAAAAATTGACAAGTTTTAAAGTCCTCTGATATATGAACAGTAGAATGGCAGCCAAATGGGTCATGTTGAATTTCAAAAATCGACCATATTCATTTCGTAGATTAGTCAAAAAAAGATCTGGTGTAATATCGAAAAAAAATAGCCAAACATCGACTTTCTGGAACTTCAGAATAGGGGGGGGGGGGGGGGTTAGTTATCAATAAACATAATACTAAAACTAGCTTTTAACGAAACCGGGAACAGTATAAGAAATTTACTAAAAACAGTTTTAAAGATATATGTTCCAATAATCATTTCAATCTTCAGGATATAGCTATGAGTTGTGGGTAGAGAACTGCAATTTTGTTGCTAGGCATTTTATATTCCCTTGAAAAAAAACCATTAAATTGATTTTCAAACTTGATTTCTTTAGATTGCAGAGATGTGACGAGGCTCTGCTGGGTGGAAAATTATTTTTTCATTTGCAAATAATTTGAATTGGAGGTTGAGAAGTTTTAATAAATTTAATCTTTTTCGCAAAACTTACCAAATATCAACTTAACGGAATGTACGAGTATCTGAAAGTTAAAAAATAATCGAAAAATTAGCTTTGTGTTTAACATAATTCTTAAGACTAACAAACTAAAACATTTTCTAGAAAATTTACTTAATCTTTAACCATACATCGATAACAACTACTGCCACCTCCAATCAAAAGCTAGGAAACTTAAGGCGTTTCAATATTTGCCAACGCCCTTGGAACAAACTGACAGAATAAACTTTCGCAACCGGTGGCTAAATGAGTGCTCTTTTGGGTGTTCTTCCACCCATTGCACTTTGTATATCTGTAGATGTGTGTAGGAATACATACATATATTGGAAATTATGTGTGTATCGCCTTGAAGCGAGCAATCTTTTCCTTTGTGCTGAGTCAAATATTTGAGCTAGGATTTTATGATCCCGGCCCAGCTGCACCCCGAGAAAGACGATTCCTGAAACGGAACGAGCAAAATTATCCTTTAGTATCAATTTGACTACACCGTAGCGTAGGAGAATTCTATAGAGATGGCTGCAGCAAGAAGTTTCGATTGACCCGATTCCTGACGGAAACCGCTCTTAACGTGAAAATGTGTATGTGTGTGAGTTGGTGAATGAAGTCCACGAGAAACCTCGAAGGAAATTCCATAAGCCACGCTTCATCGGAACAACTTTCTCGTACCTACCTTATAGTCTTGCAGAGGTAACTTTCTTAGTTTCATGGAGCTTCATGGTAAGAGGTTCTCAAAGCTCTCAAATGAATGCTAAAATCCCGAAAAAGGCTTGCATTGGAGTTTAGGAAACAGAAACCAACATTCTTAATCCAACATTGGAATCACGATTCGAAACCAGTATGCTTATAATCAAGATTCTAAATAAAACACATATTCCTTATTCCGTTTGTTACCAATTTGGTAACACGTTTTGAGTCTCTTGGAGTGAAGTTCGTTTGTTTAATGAATTCCATTTGTGGCGTATTTCACTTTGGTAATGAAGAAGCGATCATTGAATGTATTGGACACATTCCAGCATGACGTCACAACGTTTTTAAAACAATTTTTTGGTATATTATATTGTATGCAGAATTTACAGTTCATATGGCACAATGAAAAAATACCCCAAAATTAAATTCGTTACAATTTGAAATCAAAAGAATTCTAATTGAACAAATAATTATCAAAATATAAGCAAAAAAATCATGACGTCACAACGCGCCTCTTTTTCCACTTTTCAGTTTTTTTTTTCACAAAACGCATTTGTCTGCTCTTCTATTCGATCAAATTTTATGAAAATTTCAGAAAAGTATCGTTTCATTACAACCAAAAAATAACTGTTTTTGGTTTTTTAAATGATGATTCAAATTTATTTTAGAGCGATTCAGTTTCGTGACGCCACATCGCAACATTTTTTAAAACAGGGTTTTGCAAAGCATTGTGACGTCACGAAATTTTATGATCAGCTACATGAAATAAATCAAAATATAATCTTAAAATTATTGCTTGATTTACTAAAAATGCTCAAAAACTCAACAAATAATGTGATTTAGTGATGAAATCGATCCATTTATAACCAAAAAATTAAGGGAATTGGATCTATATGGCTCATACATATATGCAGATAAGGTTTGCAACACTGCGCACATCAATTTTATTTGAAATTTATTTGTGAGATGATATGAATATTATGTGCTAAATTTTTGGTATCGGACCACGGAAATAGATGGCGCAATGAGCCTAGAATTTTTTTTGGAATTTTGCTTTCGTTATGACAAACAGTTTATTCCAAGGTCCCATTTCGATAAGAGTTATGGTAGAAAAAAAAAATACTGAGTTTGAAAAATATGCTTCTAATGGGTCAATTACAAAAAAAATATGAATGATTGTTAATCGACGCTTATATACCTGTTTTAAAGCTTAACAACTGTTTTATGATAACTCTAATCGAAATGCGTTCCTCAGATGAAATATTGTTATAATTTAAGGATTAAAACCCTGAAATTAAAAGAAAAATCGGTTAATAAGGACAAAAATTATTGGTGAAAAACTATTTAAAAGGTTTTTTTGTCATCCCGAACAAATTCCGCTCAATTCTATACAAACTTAAGGTTTGTAGGGCGACCCCTTTTCTTAGTATAATCTGGCCCTAATTTTTTATGGAACCCTGTGAGTACCTTCATATTTTAATTTTGTTATTCAGTTAAAAGTTTCTTCGAGGGATTTAATGTGAATACGAAGTTCGATTTGGATTTTCTAGCAACATTCTTTGAGGTGGAAGTTTTAATAAAGGACACTTTTTTAAAAATAATTTTATGAGAAATTTATTTTCGTTTAAAGTCTTATGAATTTGTACGAATAAAAATGTTTATCTATAAAATTTACCATGATCATAGATTTTTTAATATCATTGCATTTATTTCATAGATACTTACTTATTTTGTTCGAACATAATATTAGCAAAAAATAGAACCTCTTTGCGAGTTTTATGTTTTGAATTTTACTTTTTAACTCTCAAAATTGTATGTACATGTAATTTGAATTCATTCTTCTGTATTATTTTCAAAAGTTTGAATACTGAATCTGAAATCATAATGCTGCTTCCCCATTCTCATGAAGGGAATTTACATTTTGTTTCGATGAAGCGATCAACGATGAAATAAAAAAAAACATTTTAATATCTATCTTTCATTTTTTATCAAGCAGAGAATATAAGTTGAGTTAAGAAGCTATTGAATAAATTGCAAATAAAATTTTGATTTACCAGCTCTTTTCACATTTTTGCTCACATGCTGTGTAAACAATTTTTATTAGAAGATACCAGAAACTGCCCTCTTCGCTGACACAATGTTTATTTGAAGGTAACACACTATACTCATTTCCTGTTTCATTGTTTATAGTTCAAAATATTATGTATTCTTTAGGATTCTTTAGGAGGGGCCCCGATAAAAATTTCCCCGAGCCTCCCAATGGCTTAATCCGACCCTGCTTCCAAGTGTAGCACACTTGCAGCAAGTGAAAAAACGAAAATTCTGGTTTTGGTCCGCAATGTATTATTTATGCGAGTGTTTCAATACAATAAAAAAAACGAACACAAACACACACAGGATCTCAATGAAACTTGATGTTTCCTCGAAGAGATTCCTTTTTACTTAACTCTAAGCGTACATTTTTCAAGGATTTGATGGCTAGCATCTTACAAGTGCTAAAACCACCAACCCACAGAAAAGGTACTATGTATGCCGTGACCGGGATTCGATCTCATGACCGTTAGCTTAGAAGACTTGAAGGCTATTCTAGACGCCACGAGCTGCGGCTAGATAATAAGTCATTCAATAGTACCAAAACTTGAATGTTTCTCAAATTGTGTACAATAAATCGTCTTTTTCGTCAAATCTTAGTTGTTAAACAATTCCTTTGAAAATCTCTTTAACATAATTCTTGTTGAATCGAGTTTTATGTTGATTTTGTATGGGAGCCCCCTGTTTTCAAGTGAGAAACGTAATTCTTTACTTCGAATCATCTTTTCATGTCAAAACCTACTGTGTACCAAATTTTTTGAATATCACATAAAAATTGCACGAGATATGTAGTTTTTTTATAAGTTTTGAAAGTGCAAAAGTTTTATGTACATTTTGTATGTGAGACACGCATTTTACGTGAATGAGCTATTTTGAGTTTGTTTTGGATTCGACGGCATCCCACTATGTGAATTTTACGTAAGGATCATGTAGTTAAACATAAAATAAAAAAATAAAACAAAAATAAAACAAAAATTCATGTAATGAGTGCCTACGTGCAAATCTAGGAGAATTCAACGTTTTCTTGTCATCTGAATCTATATTTCTTAATCAATCTGATAACAAAGATATTCAGTTCAATAGTGTTCAATTCCAAGGTTTAAAACTTTTAACTCGATTTAAAAATTAGAAGCATAGCAATGAAATTTGGAATGTAAATCCACAGCCGAAAGAGCGAAAATCTCAAACCAAGTAACAGGAATCGGAATTCAGAAATATTCGGCGGAAGAAAAACTTGAAAAACATTTTGATTTCCACTGGTTGTTGATGAGAAACTGTTCGATCTCTGCTGAAAACTTCATCCGCACGGAAGGATTGCTTCTTGGTTTCCTTCACGTTCGATTCCCCTGTGAGGCAGGGCTCTTGGCAACGAAAGCCACATTACTCTTGCCTCACTAGCTCGCCCAATATTTCCACCATGGCGGCGAACGTGCGACCGTCACATCCCGACAACGAAGGTACACGGCGACGCGGCAAAGAATTTCAGCTATAAGGAAAACTTTTCCGGCAACAGCGCAATGCTGAAGCTGGCACTTCTGCTGGGGTGCGTTACAGCTAGCTATTTACATCCATCGATATACCATATACCGAAAGATACGTTCATAAACATTTGCAAAATACGCCATGGAAACTGGTACGAAACTAACTTTGACAGCACTCAATCCGGATGATTAGTTCAGGTATCTGATAAATATGGCTCTTGCATCCACGAAGCAGCTGCTACTCGATGTTGGTTTGTGAATTGGAAAACGAATGCATCGAGCGTACAAAGTTTCCACTACATGATACAGTAGAATGGGTCGATTTTGATTAAAAAAATAACCTTGAAGGTTTCCTGTAGCTCAGGCGGATTAGATTTTTTTTTAAAAGTACATAAGATACACAGCAAAAATTAACCTGTAAAGTTACGCAAATGTCCTGTAACAAATAGGAGCAGGACATTTACTGTAATTTTACAAATTACCTGACATTTAATTTTTAAGTGTACAACTTTTTACAGGACATTTGCTGTAATAATAAATTAAGCTTTGTTAACTTTTAAGGAAAACAATTTTAAATTACAGATTTTGTTAATTACAGGTTGATTTATTTTAAAGGATGCGGAGACAAAAGGATGGGTTTCAGTGACACGTAACAGTCAAAAAAATGTCTGTGTAGTACCAGAGCATTTGAAGGATTAATATGTTTAAAATAGAGGGTGTCCCACATCAAATTGCATCACAGTAAAAACGCTGTAAAAATAATCTAGTTGACTAATCCCTTTCAAACTTTCAGAGAATAAACATTCATCCATTTGAAGCCTTTGGAGCCAAGCATTTAAGCTTTTTTATTTGAGAAAACACGCTTTTAAGTTGCTGTGTTTGGTCATTTTCCATATATTTTTCGAAAATTTCTATTTTTCCTTCGAATCTTAACCCTCATCCGCATTAGATTTCATTACCCTAATCAGCACTAGGAGTGTCAATTTGACACCACAAGCTCAAATCGTTATAACTTTTGGCGTGTTCAAACGATTTAAACAAAACTTGTATCAATAGAAACCTTGTAATGTCAGTAAAATATGTTTAGAACATTATATATAGCTAAAGTCACCAATTTTCTCGTAATTCAGCATGAAAGAAAAAAAAATCTGAAAAAACATGCCTCACTGCTGTAGTTCATATATTACAAGTCCAAAAAAATATTTGCCTTATGCATATGAAAGCTGAAGTTAATGCCTACATCATGAAGACAAGAAATATTTTTTTAAATTTTTTTTAATGAAATGGTCATAAAAAGTTCAAAAAAAGTGGTCTAAGAAACCTACTTTTCATTCGATTGCTAGTAAATACTGTTTGAGCGATGGTAGAGTTTTGAAAAAAATATGACTACAAAATCTATTAAAATTCCAACATTTTGCTGTCCTTAGATTTTTGATGCAACAAAAATTGAATCTACTGGAATTTTTCAAAGTTCACTACTTTGCGCGATTTTTTTACAAATTGAAATTTCATCTGTTTTTGTGGTCCACCGTCAGGTTGTACCCGGATTTTCAGTGCTTTTTCTTTGTTTGGACCAATCAAAAGTATATTCATTGGAAAGCAAATTTAATCTACAATCTAGTGAGGTGCAACAAATCACGCTGTGAGATTTCACAAAAATATGAAAATTATAAACGTAAAATCATTCCTGAATTTCTAGAACCACAAGCAGCGCGTCCAGCAAAACGTGTTTGTTTGCTCTCCGAGTAGGTACGGTGGTGGGTGGTGATTCGGGCAGAGAGTGAAGCCGACAGACGAAATAAAGATGCGTGTCGTGCATTTCTTCGTCTGTCGGCTTCGCTCTCTGCCCGAATCACCACCCACCACCGGAGAACAAACAAACACGTTTTGCTGGACGCGCTGCTTGTTGTTCTAGAAATTCAGGAATGGTTTTACGTTTATAATTTTCATATTTTTGTGAAATCTCACAGCGTGAATTGTTGCACCTCACTAGAATGTAGATTAAATTTGCTTTCCAATGAATATACTTTTCACTTCCATCTGTACCGTTGAGCCGTCAACACGTACGCCGGAGCATCGTATCGTTGCTGTGTACCTGCAGGAACATTTTTACATTATATATTTTTTCCTTACCTGTTTTTCAATCAGCACTTTTCAGTGCTAAAATAATTTCTATTTTCTTTTATTCATATTTTTCTCTTTTCTTTCCAGCATGGGGAAGTCATCGGCCGGTTCAAGGGCCGGAAGAAAACGGATTGCCGAACCTAATCCAGGTCCATTGGCCAAAAAAGTTGAAATTTCCAATTCATTCGATGTCCTTCATAACATCGGTGATGAGGAAATATTCATATTTAATTCTGATAAGAGTACTAAGAAACCTTCTTCTTCTTATACTCTTAAAAATGAAAAGGTTCCATCAATTACGGTCACGATTTCTGACTTCAATGCCTTTCGAAAAGAAATCGTCACTTCCGTCAAGGATGTGAAGATTTCTTTTCAGATCGGTCGGAGGGGAACTGCTCGTATTTTGGCGGAATCTTTTAATGATTTTCAAAAAATTTTAAATTATTTGAATAATAAAAAACACCAATTTTTTACGTACGATACTAGAAGTGATCGTCCTTTTAAAGTTGTACTTCGTGGTCTCACCGGCGATCAGACACCGGATGAGATCACAACTGAATTAAATTCTTTGTTAGGTTTTTCTCCGATTCAAGTAATTCAAATGAGAAAAAGAACCAACACGAATAATATCAGTAGTGTTGGTTTTGCTCCTGAGCTTTATTTGATCCATTTTAAAAAGGATCAAGTTAATAATTGGCAAATTCTTGAAAAGGCTCGTCTTATGTTTCATTGTCGAGTCAAATTCGAACCTTTTCGAAAATCTTCAACCAATTTCCTTCAAAATATTACGCAATGTCGTCGTTGTCAAGCTTTTTGTCACGGCACACAGTGGTCCAATTCTCAAAAAAGCTGGCAAAAAGTCTGTTTTCAACAATTTTTGCTCTGAAACCTTTCAAAATTTTTCAATAATCATAATTTCACAAAAAATAACATATTATTTTCATATTTTCTTTGAAATTTTTTTTTATTGTAAGAATTCGAAAAATTTAATTAATTTTAATATCTCAGTAAGTGAATTTTTGTACTGAAATTTTCCAACAGATTGCTGCAAAATCTATGACATCCTAGAAAGGTTAATTGAATCTAAAATTATCTCAAAATTACAATACATATGAAATAAAATCAATATAGATTGACCTGACAACGCTTTAGTACCGATCACTTTTTTATTTTTTCATTAATTAACGAGTCAATATAGAAATTTTATGATAGATGAGAATTGTTCAACAATTTCGCCACTACTGATCAAAATTTTGAAATTAAGGTTTGTAGGCTTTTTTTTCTTAAATGATTATTTATTATATCAACGGTTGTTTTAACACAAAACACTCAATTTACATTTTAAACGAGAAATACAAACTTTTTGCTTCATATTTTCTAAATTTTTAATTTAACTTTTAATATTTATTTTTAAATTTATTTCATATTTCATATTTTTAAAATAATACCAAAAAAGTTTCTAACAACTTTCAAAGTTTCAATTGGTTCTCATGAATGTTGAACAGGTTCTATAATTTGAACAATAATTAGAAGAATATTTGAGAAACCGTAACTTAATTTTGTTTTGAGAGTTTTCCTAATAATAAAAATAACACAGAAATTCATACTGATAGTGCTTCAAAAAATGAAAAGGATGTTTTATGAATGGATTTTTGAGAAAAATCAACCTAGAGATAAAATTAAATATCAATTTAGTTCGTGATCCGGGAGGTTATTGGCTTAGAAGTCAAATTAGATGAAAAAAGTGGTTCAACTCTTTGAAGTCGTTCTCCAAAAATGACAAAAAAAAGGCAGCCCAATTTGCCATATTTTGTAGCCAGGAAATGTGGGAATCTATCCAACGTAAAATTAGAGTGAAGTTATGTGGAGTTTTTTTTAAATGTCTAGTTGAAGTTATAAAATTCAAAATATTTATCGTTTTTTGCAACTAAATTCCATATAAAAAATTTCAACTTTATTCCAAATCACAAATTTTTATAAGATAAAGTGTAAAATGTGCCTAAGAAAAATATAAAAATAATTGCAAAGCAATATATATTCGCGATTTGAATATCTATTCGTTTTTCAATGTAAGCAAATCTTTGCGAATTTTTCAAAGAATATTCAATCTTTTCTTAGCATTTCTTTGAGAACTCCGAAACAGGTAAAATTAAGACTATCATTTTCATGGTTTCATTTAGCTTGAAAATGCTGGAACACGATGAAATATTTGGATAGATAATTATGAGCGCTTCAAAAATCGACTTTCTGCCAGCTTTTCTGGGTTTTGGCCCACTGTGCGGCACTAAAAATTGTAGAATGAATGCCAGATGCATGCTTTGCGGCTCATTCGATCATGAAAAATCTAAATGCCTTTATGGTGGTGATAAACCAAAAACAGAATTTTTCAAGTGTGCAAATTGCGCAGGTAATCATTCCTCGAATTCGCTAGACTGTCCCATCAGGGCAAAAATTATTGCTTCTAGGAAAAATCCCAAAGTTTCCAGAAAAGTTTCTTCTCCTCCTTCCTCTTTTTCGTCTTCACATGTCGGGCCGGCAAACAACCTGCCTGTTCGCATTCAGCCTCGGTCTACATTGGAATCACGGCTGGGTAATACCCGAAGTGATTTTAATGTTACCTGTGCTGAATCTGTGCCACAGACTCGTTGTTTATCGTTCTCAGAGGTGGTTGAAAATGGGTTACCCTCTCCAGGCATAACTAATAAAAATGGGAAAAAACCAAGTCTCAACGTTCATGCGAAGACTTGGGAAAATCCCCGAAATTCAAATACTTGTTCTTCTCCTTCATTTTCTGATCCTAACAATTTTGTTGATTTGGGTGAGATTACTGAGGAAAAATTAAAATTTTTGCATCAAAATTTAATGGAAATGATGCAACTTATGTTGAAAGCAAATTCAATGTTTGAAGCTTTCCAAACTTCTTTTAATTATGCTTACAAAATTATTATGACTTTACGATTCCCTCATGGATCCAAATAGATGTTTAAATATTATGAATTGGAATGCTAGATCTTTGCTGGCTAACCAAGATGAATTCTTTTTATTTTTGAAAACTCGAAACATACATATTGCTGCCATCACTGAAACTTTTTTAAAGCCAGACATTAACTTGAAAAGCAATGCTTTCTTTAAAATTTTACGAAATGATCGACTTGATCGACAAGGTGGGGGTGTAGCTATTGTCATCAATAGTCGTCTCAAATTTAGACTTCTTCCTTCTTTCAATACAAAAGTCTTAGAAACAATTGGAATTGAATTAGAAACTTCTATGGGGAAAATTATAATTATTTTTTGAAGGGAGATTTACAAAAACTCACCAGAAATAAATCCAAATTTTTTATTATTGGTGACTTTAATGCAAAACACCGATCTTGGAATAATATTTCATCAAATTCAAATGGGAATGTTTTATTTAATGACTGCTCTTCAGGTTATTATACCGTTGAATATCCTAATGGGCATACTTGTTTCTCTTCGATTAGAAATCCTTCCACAATTGATTTGGTTCTAACGGATTTAGGCGAGCATTGTAGTCAATTAGTTACTCATGCGGACCTCGATTCAGACCACCTTCCAGTAACTTTTTCTTTATCCCAAAGTCCCATTGAAAACCCTTTAAAATCAACTTTTAACTTTCAAAAAGCTGACTGGGAGCGATATAGGAATTTTATTGAACGTAATTTAGATGTAAACGTTCCACTGAATTCAATTGAAGATATTGATTTGGCTGTAGAAAATTTGACAACTTCAATAGTCAATGCTAAAGCCGCTTCGATACCCAAAGTTAAACATAAATTTAATCAACCTTTAATTGATGATGATCTTCAGTTTTTGATACGACTGAAAAACATTCGTCGACGCCAATATCAACGTACTAGGTGTCGTATTCTTAGTCAAAGATTCAAAACCAATACTCTCGGCAACTCATCACACTAAACTCTTCACAAAATGTGATGAGTTGACCGAGTGTTCTTCTTATCTTCAGAAACGACTCTTTGGGCCGCTTCAAGGGAAAGAGATGTTATTCCCAACACTGTCTGTAAACGAATGACTCGTTGGCGAAACTACGTCTGCTTTTATACCTTTTTATCCTCTTGGATTTTACTTTTTGACGCTCGGTGTAAACGATACCGAACCGATAATACACCCAGAAAAATTAAAGATTGTATAATTTACCATTCAGTTTTTTTTTTAGATTTTTTTTCTTTGGGAACTTTACTTTTCTGAATTTTACAATTTATCTTATTTTATCATCCATACTACATTCACTCCCTCTTCTACTCCTGAAGATTAACTTTAAGGAATGTTATTTTCTTGAATGTTTAAAAAAATTCCAACTTTCTAGGCATATTTCATGCACGAAATGGTCCACGCTTTTTGTTGCGCGTACATCGTGGTTAATGCTAATTGCTTAGTTACAGATCAAAGAGAGTTTCTCTCAAACTGATAGGATTTGTCCAGATAGGCTCGGAATTCAATCTGAAGAACAAGATCAGAATTTCAAATAACAAAGACCGCGGGCCAAAGTTAGAGCCACTTTCACAGTCGCGCCTGGTCGTTTAAGGAATCTGTCGACCAGAATCAGTAAGGAAGTTTAGTCAAAAAATACAATTTGAATTAAAGGATAAATTATATATCTATTGGATGTAAATTTTAAACCAGGTATCATTTATTAAAAACTCGAAATTTAAAATGAATATCTAGCCATGTTGCGATGTAAAATGAATTTTCCTTTACAAATACCAAGACTTGTCTGAATACCAAACCAATGCTTTCCATCTTAATAAAAGTTTTGGAATAGCTGATTATTTATTTCTGACTTATATTCCTCCACGGACCATGGACTCATTTTAGTTTTATAGTTTAGTAGTTTTAAAATTTGACTTTGAATCCAAATTTTTATTCTAAATTCTTAGAAATTGAATGCCCTTCACACGGTCCACAAAAATTTAGAAATTTGATTCATTACAACGAAAGTTTTCGAAAAAGTAGGGAAAAGTCGTCACAACAACATTTGCTTAAATACGATACAGCATAAAATCGCTCAACTCAATTTGACAGACTGACGGCTTTGTTGATCATCATCAGTCGCATGACGGTAAACTCATGACTAGAATCAAGCTTTTATCTTCACGCGGGTGTTGACTGGTAGTCAAATCAATTAGGAAACGTGATTGTGAAAGAAAATTAGTCCCACAAAAGAGAGCCTTGAAAATTTTATGCTCTGCCCTTACGGACCACCGCACTTGGTTGCTTAGATACACGCAGTATTTACATCGATTGCTCACGGCTAAATAATCACGCGCACCCACACATTCGGTCGACCCGACGTTCGTCGTTGCCGTTCCGCTCCGTCCGTTTGCATTCCAACCGCTGACGCGCGTTGCAAATTTGCTTGACCTGGAGGTAGCGCTTTGCCGTGGCCCATCAAGTTGACAGCAATATAAGATGCCTCCTTTAATATCTCATATATGTTTCGTATCCGGTTTCTGTTCTTTTTTTGCATATCTTGCATAGACATCAACGGTCTACCCTAAAACGCACCTTTATTTTGTTTTTGCGTGTTCATTTAAACGCACCTTTATTTTTTTTTTTGCGTAATATTGAACGCACCTTTACTTTTTTTTTTGCGTACATCTTATCCAAATTTCCATTCTTTCTTTTTGGATTTCGCACCTTATCTTTTTGCGTACTATATTTCCTCAAGTAATTGTTCTTGGGAGCTGCTGCGCCATTTTCGTATTCTTAGTCAAAGATTCAAAACCAATACTCTCGGCAACTCATCACACTAAACTCTTCACAAAATGTGATGAGTTGACCGAGTGTTCTTCTTATCTTCAGAAACGACTCTTTGGGCCGCTTCAAGGGAAAGAGATGTTATTCCCAACACTGTCTGTAAACGAATGACTCGTTGGCTTGTTGTTGTTGTTGTTGCTTGTTTGGTACGGGACTTTAACCTTAAGGTTATTCGTCCCTGCTGTGATGGATCATTTTTTGGATAATAATTGTGTGTCTTCTAGGAATCGCAAAAGTTGTTTCTCATAGGGAGGTGATAGTACTAGCTCCAGGGTGGTATCCAAATCGTTTACCGAACGTTCAGTACTATAGGCAAGGCATTCTGATAATAAGTGGGGAACTGAGAGGGCAACACCACAGGTAGAGCAGATAGGGGGGTCTGTTTTTTCAAGAAGGTACTTATGGGTTAAGTTAGTGTGGCCTATACGTAGGCGAGTAAGGACTCTTCGATACAGGGGATTGGGGTTATCGGGCCAACGGGTTGTGATAGGTTTGATTCTCCTCAACCTGAAATGACCATTTTTTCGCCATTCTTCATCCCAGCACTCTCTTAGAGTCTTTTTGACCCAACGGGTAACATCTATTTGGGGAATTTTTACTGATTCGACTATGGATTCACGGCCGATGCCGGCAAGTTTGTCGGCTACCTCATTTCCCGCAATCCCAGAGTGCCCTGGGATCCAGCAAAACTGCAGGTTATTTTTCAGTGCGGAGATTTCTGTTTCGAGTAGCCAGGGATGTTTGATAGTGCAAGATTTAATTTGTTCTAGGCAGCTAGCTGAATCGCTAAAAATGACTGTTTGGACCCCTGGTCTGGTATGTGAGGTGGAGGCTGTCATAAGAGCGTATGCTTCTGCACTAAAGATGGAACAGGGGGGTGGTAGAGAGGAGCTAAATTTTGTGGTCGAACTATAGATTCCATACCCGATTTTCTCGTCGGCAACCGACCCGTCAGTGTAGATGTGTTCTAGATCTTTATATTTTCTATGGATTAGGGATCGGAAATGTTGTTGTATTTTTTTTTTTTTTTGTGATGGTCCCACAGGCCCAATTGGGTCCTTCCTCCACCCCATACGCTTCTTTAGAAGTGGGAGGGACAGTTTATCCTATGGATAATTTTGTTTGCATTATTTTATCTAATTCTGTACGACTTGTTTGTCTAACTCCCGCGTATGTCCATCATTTTCACTGGGGGATCACCTGCTTTGACTAGTTTCATGAGGGAAAGGTCTACTTTGGGGGAGGGTTGATTCCAGGGTCTTGTTTTGGTTCTGGGAAGGGTTGCTATGGGTGGGATATTTTGTTTGGTTAGGGATGATAGGAGATGGTTGGCTCTGCGCACAAGTGGTACCTCTTCACGACCTTTTAGGCTAAGCCATCGCACTGCCTTGTTGACTACATTCATAGTTAGATAGTGTTCAAATGGGAGTTGGCCGCATTCGGACATCACTGCAGATGTGGGACTTGTAATGAATGCTCCTGAGGCTGTCCTGATGATTCTATTGTATAGAGGGCCTAAAAGCTTGGTGAGGTCGTTTCCTCTGCTGATGAAGCCGGCTCCATAAAACATTTTTGGGAAGATCCAACTGTTGACAATTTGTAGTATGGAGGTACGGTGGGAACAGGGAGTTCTTGAGGCGATAGCTTTGATTACACTTATGCGTTTCTCGACGGTTTTTCTGATCATTGCGATATGGTGTTTAAAGCTGAGCTTACGATCAAGATAGATTCCTAAAATCTTTAGGGATTGGCTTGAGGGAATTGGGTTATGGTTCAAGGTGATGTTGGGTAGTTTTCTTATTTTTTTGGCATTAGAGCTGATGTGGAGCAACTGTGATTTTTGGGGGGAGATTGTGAAGCCTATGTTGTTGGCCCACTCGGCGACGTTATTGATAACCGACTGTAGTCTTTTTCTGGCGATGATTTTGAAGTTGTGGAATGACATGAGGAAAATATCGTCGGCATACACTAAGATGTGAACGTTGTCGGGGATATTCGCAAAAATGGATTGCATACAAATCAGGAATAGCGTGGGTGCAATCACTGATCCTTGGGGGATGCCGTTCTCTTGGTTCCTTAATTCTGACCGGTGGTTGCCAATGATTACCCTGAAGCTTCTGTCCTCAAGGAAACTTTGGATGTAGTAGCCCATTCGACCTTTAATTTCCCATTTTTCAAGTGATCTAAGAATTGGATATCGCCAAGCACGATCGTAGGCTTTCGAGAGATCCAGTGAGACAACATCACCATGCATGCCTCTCTCTTGGTAGGAATCGAGGATCCCCTCGAGCTCCGTTAAGTAGTCGTCTGTACATTTTTCAGGCCGGAAGGCGAATTGACGTTTGTCGAAGAGTTTATGGGATTCTATGAAGGTTATGAGTCGACGGTTGACCATTTTTTCCAGGATTTTACCTACACAGTTGAGTAAACATATTGGCCTAAAACTGTCTGCATATTTTCGGTCTTTTCCAGGCTTAGGTATGGGAACGACAAGGCCTTCTTTCCATTCCATCGGTATCTTACCTTCGGCCCAAATTGTATTGTAGAACGATAGCAAAATAGTCTTTCCGATAAGAGGAAGGTTCCTCAGTAGGGGGTATCCCACCTCATCAGGGCCGGCGGAAATTCCACGAACTTTGCGGAGTGCCCATTCAAGCTCGTCGAAGGAAAAGTTTTTGTTGTAGTCTAGGTCGAGGATAGTTTCGAAGGAAGGCTTGGAGGATTCTGAGTTGGTTTTGTGGATGATAAAGCTTTGGGGGTAGTTGGAAGAGGAGGAAGCTAGTGAGAAGTGATCAGCAAGGTGTTCAGAGATTGATAAAGGGTCATCGGTAAGTTTATTGTTAATTTCTAGTTTTAGGGAGGCACGACTTTTAAAGCCACTTAGGCGGTTTATACCCTCCCATAATTCTTTGGTGGAGCTGTTGGGGCCAATTGATGAGATAAACTTTTCCCAGCTTTCTTGTTTCGCTTGGCGGATAATTGTTCTGGCTGCATTCCTGGCAGACTTAAACTCGGTTAGGGCTGTTGAGTCTTTACGTTCTTCTTTAGGAATTCTTTGGAGGGCTCTAAGTTTTTTGCGTCTGAGTTTAATCACCTTATGGACTTCGGAGCTCCACCAGGGGACGCTCTTTTTACCCGGTAGCCCTTTGGTTCGTGGGATATGGTTTTGTGCGATAGCGAAGATTGTCTTAATGAGCTCTTCTGTTGTAGTTGGAGGACTATGGGAAAAACTGTCAAAGATCTCATTTTGGTAGTTAGGCCAATTGGCGTGTTCATACTTCAATCTGGGGCGACAAGTATTGATGGGAGTGGCACGATTAAGGGAGAGAATTATGGGGAGGTGATCGCTGCCGCAGCAGTCGTTAAAAACTGACCAGGTTAGCTGGGAGACAAGATTGGGTGAAGACAAAGATAGATCGATGGCAGATGAGCCTCCGGATGTAGGATCTATTCGAGTGTGAAAACCGTTGTTAAGGATAATGAGGCCATTTTCTTCTATTAACTCTTCCAAAATTTGACCTCGTTTGTTTAATGAGTTACAACCCCATAGGGGAGAGTGGCCATTGAAATCACCCATAAGTAGAAAAGGAGGGGGCAGGTGATTTAGCATATTTTCTATGCAAGACTTTAATGAGGAATTTTGTTGTGGGTTGGGGGAAATGTAGACGGAGGCTAGAGTTATTTTAATAGGGAATTCAATTACAGCTGCTATGGCTGGTGTTTGAGGGGGAAGATCGATTATACGATAAGGGATATCGGATTTGATAGCCAGTCCAATACCACGATGGGAAGGAGATTCCGAGTCTTCTTTTAGAAACAGATGGTAATTTTTTATGAAATGTAGGGGGATAGTTGATTCAGGGGTCATGGTTTCTTGGAGGGCTATTGCAATGGGGTTGAGTTCATTGGTCAAGAGCAGGCTTCCGAAAAGTACTGGCGAACGACAGTATTCTTGCGAATGTCGCACATGCACCTCGATGAAAGCTTCCCGAATATTTCTTCCCCGACAGTTCTAAAAGGAGCGGTCGGGCGATGTACAGCGATGGCTTGTTTTACCTCATGCGAGAGTTTGTTCGTGGGCATAAAAGTTTTTTAAGCTTCGTGACAGTTTTAGGAAAATCTTCGTGACAGTTTTCAATGCGTTGAATTTCGCATGACAGTACTACTCACTCCGTCCGACTGTAGCCGAGATTCGCTCGGGCTGAGTTGATTTCGAACGAACGTATTTTCCTTTTGCTTGAAGCTACTGCGGGTGGTGATCACCCCAATCACCCTCCCCACCCCTTTCCGCCTAACCTGCACCGGCACCACACATCGCGTTACGCCTCGGTCGTATGCTGCTGCTCGGTGTGAATATATGGCTCGTTCGATCTATTCGATCCGAGCAGCAGCGCATACGATCGGGCATGGGTACGGTATGGGCACTACAGTCATCCGTGACAGTCCTGCAAAAACTGTCACGCCATGCAGCCGACAGTTAGGATGAAATTATTTTCGAAACAGGAGGATGGGGGGATGAAAACCGAACTGTCGGTTGGGTTCGCTACAGCTTAAAGCACAACACTTTCGGCAACGCATGCTTTGAGCAGATTGTTCAGATACAGCCTGGGTTCTCGCACGTGTGCGATGTAGCCGAAGCATTACGATTCGTTACCAACGGTACAGCAGCGAACCGAGTGGTAAGGAAAACCGAGACAGTTTGTTTGGCAAGAAAAAAGCTGTCATAGCAAAGCTGTACTTTTCGGAAGCCTGGTCAAGAGTGTTAGCTCGTTTATTCTTCCTCGAAGACCATACAGATTCCATTGTAGAGCCAAGGTTTCTTTAGACGGGTTGTTATTATTATTCAAGTTTGTAAGTTGTGTTGTATTTCTGGCCATGACTTAATTTTGGGAAAGAAAAAAAAATATGATGGTCGGAGGAAAGTAAGAAAGAGATGGAGAAAGAAATGATTATGGTTTTTGCGTGTTGTTTGTTAGAGAATTTCGGGGGGATTCGGTTGAAAAACTGTACGATTGGGGCCTATTTACATCAGTGGGGCTGGGGTTGTTAGAAATTTTCTTGTAGATGAATGGTATATCCGAAGGGTTTTGCCTTTTTTGTACTTTGGGAACGTTCGGCTTAGAAAAGGTACCACTTACCTGGGAGCTAGGTTCGCTGGTCTTCGGGATGGTTCCGGTTGAATTGGTCGGTGTTCCACACGGCTTGCTGATTTCCATGGCGTCAGATTCTAGATCACTTCCGGTTTCCGTTTCCATATCTCCTTGTTGCGAATCCTGTTTGCTTCGTTTTTTGTGCTTCTTGTTCTTTTTCTTTTCTAGTTCTTCTAGTCGTTTTGATAGCATGGCGATGGTTTCGGTAAGTTTTGCGATGAGCTGGTCCTTTTGTTTGAGTTGTTCTATTTCGTTTTCATTTACTTGCTGTGTATTCAGGCGTTGCTGCACTCTGCTGACAGAAGCGTAGGAACCTCCTCCGGCTTTGAACTGGTTGACGGCTTCTCGGTGGGAAATTCCCTTGGAATATCGCAGGCGGATTATACCTTTTTCGGTTACATATGTTGGGCAGGACCGGTTTGTGGGGCTATGTTGACCAAGGCAGTGTAAGCAGAAGGGGTCGTTGCTGCAGTCACCTTCGAGGTCATGGACTTTTGAACAGTTTTGGCATTTGGTTTGGTTCTTGCATTGTTTCTTGGTGTGGCCGTAGTCGAGACAGTTGTAGCACAGCATAGGATCAGGGATGTATGTTCTTGTTTTGATACGTAGGGGACCGATCTTGATATATTCTGGGACTGCTGTGCCGTTGATGGTAAGGATGATGGAAGGAGTGTTGACTTTCACCTTTTCCTCCTGGCGAGTTATTCTTCGAACAGCGATAATTCCGTCTGGGGCAAGCCATTTCAGCAATTCCTCGTCCGTTTCCTTGATTATTTCTTTGCAAGAAATTACACAGCGGCGTTTATTGAGGACCGGATGGAGTGTTACGTTTACGGCCGTTCCATCAACCAAACTTTTCATCGCTAACAATTTTTTTGCCTGTCCAGCATCTCGTACTTTCAGCACGTACCGGGTTCCGTTCGCTTCAGTGGTTGTGTTCTCGATTTCACCAACAAGATCCTGCATTGATTTGCCTACGATGAAGGGACTCAGGTTCTTTCCTTCCTCAACAGCCTGTAGCGAGAGAATTTGCAGCTGACCGAAGCCGATGCCGCCCATCCATTTTGGAACTGTAGGACCACCATCCTCTTGGGGAGCGGGTGGCCCGCTGTCCCACCAGGGACCGGATGCCATTCACGAAATAAACTTGAGAAAACACTTTATAATGTCCAAAAAAGCAGAAACTTAACAAACTATAACTGTTCAGTAAATGTCACTACGAAAAAATCCTTTGTAAGCGCACTCGATTTGAAAACACGTCTTAACACGTCAACTGATCGGTGAGGAATGAAAAGTTACGCATATGTCCTGTAACAAATAGGAGCAGGACATTTACTGTAATTTTACAAATTACCTGACATTTAATTTTTAAGTGTACAACTTTTTACAGGACATTTGCTGTAATAATAAATTAAGCTTTGTAAACTTTTAAGGAAAACAATTTTAAATTACAGATTTTGTTAATTACAGGTTGATTTATTTTAAAGGATGCGGAGACAAAAGGATGGGTTTCAGTGACACGTAACAGTCAAAAAAATGTCTGTGTAGTACCAGAGCATTTGAAGGATTAATATGTTTAAAATAGAGGGTGTCCCACATCAAATTGCATCACAGTAAAAACGCTGTAAAAATAATCTAGTTGACTAATCCCTTTCAAACTTTCAGAGAATAAACATTCATCCATTTGAAGCCTTTGGAGCCAAGCATTTAAGCTTTTTTATTTGAGAAAACACGCTTTTAAGTTGCTGTGTTTGGTCATTTTCCATATATTTTTCGAAAATTTCTATTTTTCCTTCGAATCTTAACCCTCATCCGCATTAGATTTCATTACCCTAATCAGCACTAGGAGTGTCAATTTGACACCACAAGCTCAAATCGTTATAACTTTTGGCGTGTTCAAACGATTTAAACAAAACTTGTATCAATAGAAACCTTGTAATGTCAGTAAAATATGTTTAGAACATTATATATAGCTAAAGTCACCAATTTTCTCGTAATTCAGCATGAAAGAAAAAAAAATCTGAAAAAACATGCCTCACTGCTGTAGTTCATATATTACAAGTCCAAAAAAATATTTGCCTTATGCATATGAAAGCTGAAGTTAATGCCTACATCATGAAGACAAGAAATATTTTTTTAAATTTTTTTTAATGAAATGGTCATAAAAAGTTCAAAAAAAGTGGTCTAAGAAACCTACTTTTCATTCGATTGCTAGTAAATACTGTTTGAGCGATGGTAGAGTTTTGAAAAAAATATGACTACAAAATCTATTAAAATTCCAACATTTTGCTGTCCTTAGATTTTTGATGCAACAAAAATTGAATCTACTGGAATTTTTCAAAGTTCACTACTTTGCGCGATTTTTTTACAAATTGAAATTTCATCTGTTTTTGTGGTCCACCGTCAGGTTGTACCCGGATTTTCAGTGCTTTTTCTTTGTTTGGACCAATCAAAAGTATATTCATTGGAAAGCAAATTTAATCTACAATCTAGTGAGGTGCAACAAATCACGCTGTGAGATTTCACAAAAATATGAAAATTATAAACGTAAAATCATTCCTGAATTTCTAGAACCACAAGCAGCGCGTCCAGCAAAACGTGTTTGTTTGCTCTCCGAGTAGGTACGGTGGTGGGTGGTGATTCGGGCAGAGAGTGAAGCCGACAGACGAAATAAAGATGCGTGTCGTGCATTTCTTCGTCTGTCGGCTTCGCTCTCTGCCCGAATCACCACCCACCACCGGAGAACAAACAAACACGTTTTGCTGGACGCGCTGCTTGTTGTTCTAGAAATTCAGGAATGGTTTTACGTTTATAATTTTCATATTTTTGTGAAATCTCACAGCGTGAATTGTTGCACCTCACTAGAATGTAGATTAAATTTGCTTTCCAATGAATATACTTTTCACTTCCATCTGTACCGTTGAGCCGTCAACACGTACGCCGGAGCATCGTATCGTTGCTGTGTACCTGCAGGAACATTTTTACATTATATATTTTTTCCTTACCTGTTTTTCAATCAGCACTTTTCAGTGCTAAAATAATTTCTATTTTCTTTTATTCATATTTTTCTCTTTTCTTTCCAGCATGGGGAAGTCATCGGCCGGTTCAAGGGCCGGAAGAAAACGGATTGCCGAACCTAATCCAGGTCCATTGGCCAAAAAAGTTGAAATTTCCAATTCATTCGATGTCCTTCATAACATCGGTGATGAGGAAATATTCATATTTAATTCTGATAAGAGTACTAAGAAACCTTCTTCTTCTTATACTCTTAAAAATGAAAAGGTTCCATCAATTACGGTCACGATTTCTGACTTCAATGCCTTTCGAAAAGAAATCGTCACTTCCGTCAAGGATGTGAAGATTTCTTTTCAGATCGGTCGGAGGGGAACTGCTCGTATTTTGGCGGAATCTTTTAATGATTTTCAAAAAATTTTAAATTATTTGAATAATAAAAAACACCAATTTTTTACGTACGATACTAGAAGTGATCGTCCTTTTAAAGTTGTACTTCGTGGTCTCACCGGCGATCAGACACCGGATGAGATCACAACTGAATTAAATTCTTTGTTAGGTTTTTCTCCGATTCAAGTAATTCAAATGAGAAAAAGAACCAACACGAATAATATCAGTAGTGTTGGTTTTGCTCCTGAGCTTTATTTGATCCATTTTAAAAAGGATCAAGTTAATAATTGGCAAATTCTTGAAAAGGCTCGTCTTATGTTTCATTGTCGAGTCAAATTCGAACCTTTTCGAAAATCTTCAACCAATTTCCTTCAAAATATTACGCAATGTCGTCGTTGTCAAGCTTTTTGTCACGGCACACAGTGGTCCAATTCTCAAAAAAGCTGGCAAAAAGTCTGTTTTCAACAATTTTTGCTCTGAAACCTTTCAAAATTTTTCAATAATCATAATTTCACAAAAAATAACATATTATTTTCATATTTTCTTTGAAATTTTTTTTTATTGTAAGAATTCGAAAAATTTAATTAATTTTAATATCTCAGTAAGTGAATTTTTGTACTGAAATTTTCCAACAGATTGCTGCAAAATCTATGACATCCTAGAAAGGTTAATTGAATCTAAAATTATCTCAAAATTACAATACATATGAAATAAAATCAATATAGATTGACCTGACAACGCTTTAGTACCGATCACTTTTTTATTTTTTCATTAATTAACGAGTCAATATAGAAATTTTATGATAGATGAGAATTGTTCAACAATTTCGCCACTACTGATCAAAATTTTGAAATTAAGGTTTGTAGGCTTTTTTTTCTTAAATGATTATTTATTATATCAACGGTTGTTTTAACACAAAACACTCAATTTACATTTTAAACGAGAAATACAAACTTTTTGCTTCATATTTTCTAAATTTTTAATTTAACTTTTAATATTTATTTTTAAATTTATTTCATATTTCATATTTTTAAAATAATACCAAAAAAGTTTCTAACAACTTTCAAAGTTTCAATTGGTTCTCATGAATGTTGAACAGGTTCTATAATTTGAACAATAATTAGAAGAATATTTGAGAAACCGTAACTTAATTTTGTTTTGAGAGTTTTCCTAATAATAAAAATAACACAGAAATTCATACTGATAGTGCTTCAAAAAATGAAAAGGATGTTTTATGAATGGATTTTTGAGAAAAATCAACCTAGAGATAAAATTAAATATCAATTTAGTTCGTGATCCGGGAGGTTATTGGCTTAGAAGTCAAATTAGATGAAAAAAGTGGTTCAACTCTTTGAAGTCGTTCTCCAAAAATGACAAAAAAAAGGCAGCCCAATTTGCCATATTTTGTAGCCAGGAAATGTGGGAATCTATCCAACGTAAAATTAGAGTGAAGTTATGTGGAGTTTTTTTTAAATGTCTAGTTGAAGTTATAAAATTCAAAATATTTATCGTTTTTTGCAACTAAATTCCATATAAAAAATTTCAACTTTATTCCAAATCACAAATTTTTATAAGATAAAGTGTAAAATGTGCCTAAGAAAAATATAAAAATAATTGCAAAGCAATATATATTCGCGATTTGAATATCTATTCGTTTTTCAATGTAAGCAAATCTTTGCGAATTTTTCAAAGAATATTCAATCTTTTCTTAGCATTTCTTTGAGAACTCCGAAACAGGTAAAATTAAGACTATCATTTTCATGGTTTCATTTAGCTTGAAAATGCTGGAACACGATGAAATATTTGGATAGATAATTATGAGCGCTTCAAAAATCGACTTTCTGCCAGCTTTTCTGGGTTTTGGCCCACTGTGCGGCACTAAAAATTGTAGAATGAATGCCAGATGCATGCTTTGCGGCTCATTCGATCATGAAAAATCTAAATGCCTTTATGGTGGTGATAAACCAAAAACAGAATTTTTCGAGTGTGCAAATTGCGCAGGTAATCATTCCTCGAATTCGCTAGACTGTCCCATCAGGGCAAAAATTATTGCTTCTAGGAAAAATCCCAAAGTTTCCAGAAAAGTTTCTTCTCCTCCTTCCTCTTTTTCGTCTTCACATGTCGGGCCGGCAAACAACCTGCCTGTTCGCATTCAGCCTCGGTCTACATTGGAATCACGGCTGGGTAATACCCGAAGTGATTTTAATGTTACCTGTGCTGAATCTGTGCCACAGACTCGTTGTTTATCGTTCTCAGAGGTGGTTGAAAATGGGTTACCCTCTCCAGGCATAACTAATAAAAATGGGAAAAAACCAAGTCTCAACGTTCATGCGAAGACTTGGGAAAATCCCCGAAATTCAAATACTTGTTCTTCTCCTTCATTTTCTGATCCTAACAATTTTGTTGATTTGGGTGAGATTACTGAGGAAAAATTAAAATTTTTGCATCAAAATTTAATGGAAATGATGCAACTTATGTTGAAAGCAAATTCAATGTTTGAAGCTTTCCAAACTTCTTTTAATTATGCTTACAAAATTATTATGACTTTACGATTCCCTCATGGATCCAAATAGATGTTTAAATATTATGAATTGGAATGCTAGATCTTTGCTGGCTAACCAAGATGAATTCTTTTTATTTTTGAAAACTCGAAACATACATATTGCTGCCATCACTGAAACTTTTCTAAAGCCAGACATTAACTTGAAAAGCAATGCTTTCTTTAAAATTTTACGAAATGATCGACTTGATCGACAAGGTGGGGGTGTAGCTATTGTCATCAATAGTCGTCTCAAATTCAGACTTCTTCCTTCTTTCAATACAAAAGTCTTAGAAACAATTGGAATTGAATTAGAAACTTCTATGGGGAAAATTATAATTATTGCCACATATTTGCCTTATCAATGCAGCGGTGAACAGAAAAATTTTTTGAGGGAGATTTACAAAAACTCACCAGAAATAAATCCAAATTTTTTATTATTGGTGACTTTAATGCAAAACACCGATCTTGGAATAATATTTCATCAAATTCAAATGGGAATGTTTTATTTAATGACTGCTCTTCAGGTTATTATACCGTTGAATATCCTAATGGGCATACTTGTTTCTCTTCGATTAGAAATCCTTCCACAATTGATTTGGTTCTAACGGATTTAGGCGAGCATTGTAGTCAATTAGTTACTCATGCGGACCTCGATTCAGACCACCTTCCAGTAACTTTTTCTTTATCCCAAAGTCCCATTGAAAACCCTTTAAAATCAACTTTTAACTTTCAAAAAGCTGACTGGGAGCGATATAGGAATTTTATTGAACGTAATTTAGATGTAAACGTTCCACTGAATTCAATTGAAGATATTGATTTGGCTGTAGAAAATTTGACAACTTCAATAGTCAATGCTAAAGCCGCTTCGATACCCAAAGTTAAACATAAATTTAATCAACCTTTAATTGATGATGATCTTCAGTTTTTGATACGACTGAAAAACATTCGTCGACGCCAATATCAACGTACTAGGTGTCGTATTCTTAGTCAAAGATTCAAAACCAATACTCTCGGCAACTCATCACACTAAACTCTTCACAAAATGTGATGAGTTGACCGAGTGTTCTTCTTATCTTCAGAAACGACTCTTTGGGCCGCTTCAAGGGAAAGAGATGTTATTCCCAACACTGTCTGTAAACGAATGACTCGTTGGCGAAACTACGTCTGCTTTTATACCTTTTTATCCTCTTGGATTTTACTTTTTGACGCTCGGTGTAAACGATACCGAACCGATAATACACCCAGAAAAATTAAAGATTGTATAATTTACCATTCAGTTTTTTTTTAAGATTTTTTTTCTTTGGGAACTTTACTTTTCTGAATTTTACAATTTATCTTATTTTATCATCCATACTACATTCACTCCCTCTTCTACTCCTGAAGATTAACTTTAAGGAATGTTATTTTCTTGAATGTTTAAAAAAATTCCAACTTTCTAGGCATATTTCATGCACGAAATGGTCCACGCTTTTTGTTGCGCGTACATCGTGGTTAATGCTAACTATTGCTTAGTTACAGATCAAAGAGAGTTTCTCTCAAACTGATAGGATTTGTCCAGATAGGCTCGGAATTCAATCTGAAGAACAAGATCAGAATTTCAAATAACAAAGACCGCGGGCCAAAGTTAGAGCCACTTTCACAGTCGCGCCTGGTCGTTTAAGGAATCTGTCGACCAGAATCAGTAAGGAAGTTTAGTCAAAAAATACAATTTGAATTAAAGGATAAATTATATATCTATTGGATGTAAATTTTAAACCAGGTATCATTTATTAAAAACTCGAAATTTAAAATGAATATCTAGCCATGTTGCGATGTAAAATGAATTTTCCTTTACAAATACCAAGACTTGTCTGAATACCAAACCAATGCTTTCCATCTTAATAAAAGTTTTGGAATAGCTGATTATTTATTTCTGACTTATATTCCTCCACGGACCATGGACTCATTTTAGTTTTATAGTTTAGTAGTTTTAAAATTTGACTTTGAATCCAAATTTTTATTCTAAATTCTTAGAAATTGAATGCCCTTCACACGGTCCACAAAAATTTAGAAATTTGATTCATTACAACGAAAGTTTTCGAAAAAGTAGGGAAAAGTCGTCACAACAACATTTGCTTAAATACGATACAGCATAAAATCGCTCAACTCAATTTGACAGACTGACGGCTTTGTTGATCATCATCAGTCGCATGACGGTAAACTCATGACTAGAATCAAGCTTTTATCTTCACGCGGGTGTTGACTGGTAGTCAAATCAATTAGGAAACGTGATTGTGAAAGAAAATTAGTCCCACAAAAGAGAGCCTTGAAAATTTTATGCTCTGCCCTTACGGACCACCGCACTTGGTTGCTTAGATACACGCAGTATTTACATCGATTGCTCACGGCTAAATAATCACGCGCACCCACACATTCGGTCGACCCGACGTTCGTCGTTGCCGTTCCGCTCCGTCCGTTTGCATTCCAACCGCCGACGCGCGTTGCAAATTTGCTTGACCTGGAGGTAGCGCTTTGCCGTGGCCCATCAAGTTGACAGCAATATAAGATGCCTCCTTTAATATCTCATATATGTTTCGTATCCGGTTTCTGTTCTTTTTTTGCATATCTTGCATAGACATCAACGGTCTACCCTAAAACGCACCTTTATTTTGTTTTTGCGTGTTCATTTAAACGCACCTTTATTTTTTTTTGCGTAATATTGAACGCACCTTTACTTTTTTTTTGCGTACATCTTATCCAAATTTCCATTCTTTCTTTTTGGATTTCGCACCTTATCTTTTTGCGTACTATATTTCCTCAAGTAATTGTTCTTGGGAGCTGCTGCGCCATTGTCGTATTCTTAGTCAAAGATTCAAAACCAATACTCTCGGCAACTCATCACACTAAACTCTTCACAAAATGTGATAAGTTGACCGAGTGTTCTTCTTATCTTCAGAAACGACTCTTTGGGCCGCTTCAAGGGAAAGAGATGTTATTCCCAACACTGTCTGTAAACGAATGACTCGTTGGCGAAACTACGTCTGCTTTTATACCTTTTTATCCTCTTGGATTTTACTTTTTGACGCTCGGTGTAAACGATACCGAACCGATAATACACCCAGAAAAATTAAAGATTGTATAATTTACCATTCAGTTTTTTTTTTAGATTTTTTTTCTTTGGGAACTTTACTTTTCTGAATTTTACAATTTATCTTATTTTATCATCCATACTACATTCACTCCCTCTTCTACTCCTGAAGATTAACTTTAAGGAATGTTATTTTCTTGAATGTTTAAAAAAATTCCAACTTTCTAGGCATATTTCATGCACGAAATGGTCCACGCTTTTTGTTGCGCGTACATCGTGGTTAATGCTAACTATTGCTTAGTTACAGATCAAAGAGAGTTTCTCTCAAACTGATAGGATTTGTCCAGATAGGCTCGGAATTCAATCTGAAGAACAAGATCAGAATTTCAAATAACAATGACCGCGGGCCAAAGTTAGAGCCACTTTCACAGTCGCGCCTGGTCGTTTAAGGAATCTGTCGACCAGAATCAGTAAGGAAGTTTAGTCAAAAAATACAATTTGAATTAAAGGATAAATTATATATCTATTGGATGTAAATTTTAAACCAGGTATCATTTATTAAAAACTCGAAATTTAAAATGAATATCTAGCCATGTTGCGATGTAAAATGAATTTTCCTTTACAAATACCAAGACTTGTCTGAATACCAAACCAATGCTTTCCATCTTAATAAAAGTTTTGGAATAGCTGATTATTTATTTCTGACTTATATTCCTCCACGGACCATGGACTCATTTTAGTTTTATAGTTTAGTAGTTTTAAAATTTGACTTTGAATCCAAATTTTTATTCTAAATTCTTAGAAATTGAATGCCCTTCACACGGTCCACAAAAATTTAGAAATTTGATTCATTACAACGAAAGTTTTCGAAAAAGTAGGGAAAAGTCGTCACAACAACATTTGCTTAAATACGATACAGCATAAAATCGCTCAACTCAATTTGACAGACTGACGGCTTTGTTGATCATCATCAGTCGCATGACGGTAAACTCATGACTAGAATCAAGCTTTTATCTTCACGCGGGTGTTGACTGGTAGTCAAATCAATTAGGAAACGTGATTGTGAAAGAAAATTAGTCCCACAAAAGAGAGCCTTGAAAATTTTATGCTCTGCCCTTACGGACCACCGCACTTGGTTGCTTAGATACACGCAGTATTTACATCGATTGCTCACGGCTAAATAATCACGCGCACTCACACATTCGGTCGACCCGACGTTCGTCGTTGCCGTTCCGCTCCGTCCGTTTGCATTCCAACCGCCGACGCGCGTTGCAAATTTGCTTGACCTGGAGGTAGCGCTTTGCCGTGGCCCATCAAGTTGACAGCAATATAAGATGCCTCCTTTAATATCTCATATATGTTTCGTATCCGGTTTCTGTTCTTTTTTTGCATATCTTGCATAGACATCAACGGTCTACCCTAAAACGCACCTTTATTTTGTTTTTGCGTGTTCATTTAAACGCACCTTTATTTTTTTTTGCGTAATATTGAACGCACCTTTACTTTTTTTTTTGCGTACATCTTATCCAAATTTCCATTCTTTCTTTTTGGATTTCGCACCTTATCTTTTTGCGTACTATATTTCCTCAAGTAATTGTTCTTGGGAGCTGCTGCGCCATTGTCGTATTCTTAGTCAAAGATTCAAAACCAATACTCTCGGCAACTCATCACACTAAACTCTTCACAAAATGTGATGAGTTGACCGAGTGTTCTTCTTATCTTCAGAAACGACTCTTTGGGCCGCTTCAAGGGAAAGAGATGTTATTCCCAACACTGTCTGTAAACGAATGACTCGTTGGCGAAACTACGTCTGCTTTTATACCTTTTTATCCTCTTGGATTTTACTTTTTGACGCTCGGTGTAAACGATACCGAACCGATAATACACCCAGAAAAATTAAAGATTGTATAATTTACCATTCAGTTTTTTTTTTAGATTTTTTTTCTTTGTGAACTTTACTTTTCTGAATTTTACAATTTATCTTATTTTATCATCCATACTACACTAGGGATCCTTATTTGAAATTTATTTATTGCGACCTTCAAAAAGAGATCTAACGTCGTTTAAATTTCATTCGTAATGAAAATTTTGCCAAAGCAGTAGAGGACATAAAACCCTACTCAAAGCCATTTTGGAAATTAACTAAAATTCTGAAAAAGCCCCAGAAGCCAATTCCTACTTTGAAAGACGGGGATAAACTTCTTTTAACGAATGCAGAAAAAGCTCAAAAATTGGCCCAACAATTTGAGTCTGCTCATGATTTTAATTTAAACGTTGTAAGTCCAATTGATGCTCAAATTTCCCTTGAATTTGATGATATTCTTTCTAAACAAAATGTATTTGAAAGTTCTTGTGAGACAAATATTGATGAACTTAAATTGATTTGCAAAAAATTTAAAAATATGAAAGCCCCAGGGGAAGATGGGATTTTCTATATTCTTATTAAAAAGTTGCCTGAAAGCACTTTAAATTTTTTAGTTAAAATCTTCAATAAATGTTTTCACTTGGCTTATTTTCCCAATAAATGGAAAAATGCTAAAGTAACTCCAATTTTAAAACCCGGAAAAAGTGCTTCAGAGCCTTCAAGTTATCGACCAATTAGTTTGCTTTTTTTTAAAAAAAAAATTTAAATTCCTTTTTGAATTACTTGAAAATGTGGAAAATTTCTCCTAACGCTTCCAAAACTCAACTTATTTTATTTCCCCATAAGCCAAGAGCTCAATTTTTAAAACCTAATGAAAATCATTCCATAACTTTTAATGGGGTTTCATTAGAATGGTCTGATCACGTGAAGTACTTGGGACTTACACTTGATCGGAATCTTACTTTTAAAAATCACATTGAAGATATTCAATCTAAGTGTAATAAATATACTAAATCTCTTTATTCTCTCATCAACAGGAAATCCCGGCTGTGCCTGAAGAATAAGATGCTTATTTATAAGCAAGTTTTCCGACCAGCGATAATGTATGCAGTTCCGATTTGGTCTAGCTGCTGCGCGACGAGGAAGAAAGCCATCCAGAGGATTCAGAACAAGGTTCTGAAAATGATTTTGCGGCTTTCACCTTGGCACAGCACCGAAGATCTTCATCGGATTGCGGGCATTGAATCGATCGAAGAGATGGCCAACAAAATCATCTCCAACTTCAGAGGCAAATCGATGCAGTCTTCCATCGCAGAGATTCGTTCTCTTTATAACTAGTTTAATTTTAGGATAGTGTTTAGTTTTAAGTTTAACATATTTTTGCCATTACATGATGTTCTCCTACATTAAATACTTAATTGCGCTAAGCAAATTTAATTCTTACAAATAAATTTTTAATATCTAGTTAACTATAGGGCTCTGAACAGTTCATTATTGAGCTGAACACCTAATTTAATGAAAAAATGTGATATAAATGTAATGATGAATTGATACAAATAAAGACATATTTGAAAAAAAAATGAATATACTTTTGATTGGTCCAAACAAAGAAGAAGCACTGAAAATCCGGGTACAACCTGACGGTGAACCACAAAAACAGATGAAATTTCAATTTGTAAAAAAATCGCGCAAAGTAGTGAACTTTGTAAAATTCCAGTAAATTCAATTTTTGTTGCATCAAAAATCTAAGGATAGCAAAATGTTGGAATTTTAATAGATTTTATAGTCATATTTTTTTCAAAACTCTATCATCGCTCAAACAGTATTTACTAGCAATCGAATGAAAAGTAGGTTTTTTAGACCACTTTTTTTTAACTTTTTGTGACCATTTCATTAAAAAAAATTAAAAAAAATATTTTTTATCTTCATGATTTAGGCATTAACTTCAGCTTTCATATGCATAAGGCAAATATTTTTTTGGACGTGTAACATATGAACTACAGCAGTTTTCGTGATGCATGTTTTTATGGATTTTTTTTCTTTCATGCTGAATAACGAGAAAACTGGTAACTTTAGCTGTATATAATGTTCTAAACATATTTTACTGACATTACAAGGTTCCTATTGATATAAGTTTTATATGAAGTTCATAATAATTCAAACGTCTTGAATAGATTTTACTTTTGTGGTGTCAAAATGACACTCTAAGTCGGAAAAGGGAGTTTTTTTGTCCAGGCTTCAAGGGTTCGCCCATAAATAAAGTAAAAATGCAATATTGAAGAATTTTTGAATTCATTTTGGGTCCCCGAAGAAATTTTTGTATTTTGAAACTTCTGAAAAAAGTTACAAGCCTTCAAACTTGCAATGGTGTCAAAATGACACCCTAATGCGGATGAGGGTTAAGAGTACTAACTTGTAAAATATCACTCGCACAGCAAACGAGCCTTCGAAAGAAAACTATGTAAATGATTAATTTAAAAATAAATTAAGGCTACCTTTTTCATATCAATCCAAAATACTTCCATCACGTTTCATCAAAAGTAACAGAACTATGAAAGCGTGAAAAAAGGGAAGTTAGAGATGAACCGAGCATTCGCGTCAAATATCACCAAACGTTAGATCAAGCCGAATATTCAGCTCACCGAAAAGTTTTGTAAGTAAGAGGAAGTGTTCCTAAACTAAATGCCTATATCGGGTGATATGCGCATACAGCCGATTGACGATGGCTGATAAATCAACATATCTTATCAATTCAGTTTGAAGGAAATAAATAAAAAATAAACAAAGTTGAGAAATTTAAACAAAATTTTGCAAGATTTTGATACAATATATCGAACTTTAAAAACCATGTGTACAGAATCTCTCAAAAAAATGGTTGTGATTTTTCTTTGTAATTTTGTTGAAAATCAGAAATTTAACAAATTGAAGCTTTTCGCGGAGTCAATAAATGACAAGGTATTGAAATAAGAGACGGGATTTGAAGCCCAATTCAAACAGGTTAAATGAATCTATTTAGAATAAAGAAGGTTAACCATATAAATTTATACTTTTTATCAGTGAAACCTTACATCTAAGCTCTAGTTATAATCCAACAGTTAAAATAGAAGGGCCTAATACTAATTTGATAAAAACTAATAATTAAGAGACGGCCGTTGGGGAAACACGCGGCAAAACAAGTTTTTTTTCTGAAGATGGCTGAAGCTCAGTAGGCCGAAACGTAAAAAAAACAGCAGTTTTATTTTCGTCCTAAATAAATCCTAAATTATCAACAAAGAAAACCATTAAATCATTCTATCAAACTCTTAGAGATTCCCACAGAAAAATTGCTACAGTGCACAGTGGTCCAAAATGCGAAAAACGTGATCGTTGCTTATAACTTTTTTAGGTCACATTTTAGCTTATTGGTGTCTTCGGGGAAGTTTGTCAGTAAAATCAGCTCTATAATAAAAAACTACTATTTTTCTGATTAATCCCCCTACAAGTGAGATAAAATTTCTAACTGCTCTGTTATAGGTTTTAGCTCTTTGATGTCTTCGGCAAACTTGTTTAAAATCAAATTTTTCACAACTTTGTCTCAGATGTCAAGTTTCTAAAATAATTATTCTCAGAGATATCGGCCAAATGAGAAACTTAACCTCTTAAAATCAGTTTATTAATAATAACTTTGTTCAGTTAATTTAAAGTTTAATAATATGTTCCACAAAGTTGTTTGTCTTGTTGAAATACACCACTTTGTTGAACATTTCAAGTTTGTAAAATGTGATACTGCAGCGCTATGTTAAAAAGATTACCAAAAAAAGGGCTTTTTGACGCCTTATTTTACAAACATCGGGCAACATCGGGCAGCCCACTTTAGATGCAAAATGAAGTCGAAGATTTCGTCTACAAGATGCAGGTAAAACCGTTTGTATCCACTTGTATCCAAGCGAGATACATCAATTTTACTTTTCCATGTTTGCATTAAAAACAAAGATTTCTATGAAACTATAGACACATTCCACCGTGACGTGAAATCGTTTTTCCGGACTTTTCTGCACTGTTTTCATTCTAGAAGTCAACCAATTTACTTGAAAATGAAAAAATTGTAGCAAACGGTCGCAAATTGAATTTTCTTCAAAATGAATATAATTTGGTCATTTTATAATTTAAGTTATTTTTGTTGTGATTAATTACTTTTGTGACGTGAATTCACGCTAGAATTAACCATTTCGGACTTTAGTACATTCATCTTTGATTTCCTGTTCTCTCTGTGGAAATAGAATATCGGTGTCTTCAAATGAGTTGTAAAGAAAACAATTACCCACAATTTGATGTACGGAGCTTCTCGATTGAACATCAACGAAAGAAGTTATGCTTATTTGAAGTTGTGACGTGAATTCACTCAGTCCAAACAGAACAGGGTAGTTGACTGAATTCACGTCACGAAATATAAAGTTATACTGTGGTTATACTGATGAACCATTCTTTGGAGTCTTCAAATTTTATGCATAGTTTCGAAAACGATATTTTATTGTTCCGACTTTTACAATCATAAATTTTTAGTATCTGCACCTAACTTTTTCCTTATTTTGATTGGCACTTAAATAGCAACATATTGAGGGATCATATGTTAAAATTACTACTGTCTTCATTAGAAGATTCACCAAAAAATTTATTTGAAAATAATGAACTTATTAAAAATAATCAACTAAATTATGCTCGGTTTGTCAAAATCCGACCATCTGGAGGGTCAAAACAGCTTTCAGAGCACATTTTTCATATCAAATTTAACAAAAATCAAATTTTGTGACGTGAATTCACTCATTCGCGCTGTTGTAACTCAGCTGGATTCCAACCGATTTCTATAAATTCTAGTGTTTTAGAATCGTCTTACCATTTCCAAAGAAAATCTCATTTTTTATTCCAAAAAAAGTCAGAGTTTTCTCGTAAAATTAAAAACTTCCCTTTTTTTGTGACGTGAATTCACTCATTTGCGACTGTTTTTGTTCGCTTTTCAAACCAACTACATTGGATATAAACAAATTCTTTTTTCTACCAAATGAAGCTGTGTTTTTTGGCTTCTGAACATACTAAAAAATTTTCCAAAAAAAAATCATCCATATATTAAAATTCATGATTTTGTAAAAGTTGTCAAAAACACCACTTTTTTCAACAAAAAAACTGATTTTCAAAATCATCTAAAACATGTGTAAAAAAACTTTTTTCTCTTTTTTCCGTTGGTTTTGTGTGATTTGAATTATCAAAACTATAGACCATTTTGAGATTTTTTGATACGCGAACGGATAAAAATAACTTTTCAGCGGTACAAGCGCGTGGAATGTGTCTATAGCGCATTCTACCACGTGTGTTTTCTTATAGCTTTTCCTTGCCTTATGTCAGAAGCAAAGGTTTGGAGGCGCATTTGTATTATTAGCATCTCCAGCTTGGAGAGGATATCTATTTCAATTGAACACACAATAGCCTGATGCTAATAATACAAATGCGCTTCCAAACCTTTGCTTCTGACATAAGGCAAGGAAAAGCTATAAGAAAACACACGTGGTAGAATGCGCTATAGTTTTATAGAAATCTTTGTTTTTAATGCAAACATGGAAAAGTAAAATTGATGTATCTCGTTTGGATACAAGTGGATACAAACGGTTTTACCTGCATCTTGTAGACGAAATCTTCGACTTCATTTTGCATCTAAAGTGGGCTGCCCGATGTTGCCCGGTGTTTGTAAAATAAGGCGTCAAAAAGCCCTTTTTTTGGTAATCTTTTTAACATAGCGCTGCAGTATCACATTTTACAAACTTGAAATGTTCAACAAAGTGGTGTATTTCAACAAGACAAACAACTTTGTGGAACATATTATTAAACTTTAAATTAACTGAACAAAGTTATTATTAATAAACTGATTTTAAGAGGTTAAGTTTCTCATTTGGCCGATATCTCTGAGAATAATTATTTTAGAAACTTGACATCTGAGACAAAGTTGTGAAAAATTTCATTCTAAACAAGTTTGCCGAAGACATCAAAGAGCTAAAACCTATAACAGAGCAGTTAGAAATTTTATCTCACTTGTAGGGGGATTAATCAGAAAAATAGTAGTTTTTTATTATAGAGCTGATTTTACTGACAAACTTCCCCGAAGACACCAATAAGCTAAAATGTGACCTAAAAAAGTTATAAGCAACGATCACGTTTTTCGCATTTTGGACCACTGTGCAGTGTGTAGAAAACAGATGTCTGCTCATGTGCATATAGTTTTCAGACACCTATCCATTGGAATATTGGAGAGTATTATTATTCCCCTTAGTAAACGCATTTAGGAAAACTGTCCTCTATTTGGTCGAATAGGTCATATATAATGACTTTCTTTAAAAGTGAATTTATACTTTAACAGATTGATTAAATTTTTTTAATGTTGATTGATTACTTTTAAATTTCCAAAGATAATTTTGCAGAAGCTTTTTTCAAATCTCCAAAAACGACATTCGTAGCGTTAATAATGTTAATTCTTGGTATTATTAGTTTGTAAGTTGTAACATCACGGTTCTATTTCAATTAATTTTGTTTCCTCTTCATATATTATTTAGTCAATTTAAATTTTGCGTAGTTTTCTCATAATGAATCTCTTCAAAGCAAATATTTTCCCTGGAGATTTTAATTGTTATTTAATTTGGTTATATCGCACTTTTCCTCGCACCACATAATCAAACGTTGTGTTCTCCAAAAAAATAGAACACACACAACTGAACAAGTTTTGAGTGGTAAGTTTTGTTCTTATAAAAGTTGAAACATAATTTTTGAATTTATTAATTAATTGCAATACAAACCCGATCAGAAGAGAAAAACTAAATTATATCAAGATGAGATATTTTGATATTCAATTTTTTCCTATCTGGACGAGTTATAATTTAGTACTCGTAGGATGTTAAAATATCTCAAATTATATCAAAAAGTCTTTGCAGCCATAACTAAATCATATCAACCGTTGTTATAATGTAAACAAAATAATAACTCATCCAGATAGGATAAATCAACTAATAATCTTATTGGATTCCCGATCAGGAGGGGAAAACAAAATTATATCAAGATGAAATATTTTGATACTAATTTTTTTCTATCTAAATGAGTTATTATTCAGTACTCGTAGGATGTTAAAATATCTCAAATTATATCAGAAAATCTATGCGATCATAGCTAAATTATATCAGTTTTTGATATGCTCCGATCAAGATTATATCTCGTTCAGATAGCATAGTTTGATATTAGGCAGAACAAAACCTATCAGAATTATAACTTATCTAGATATGCATGCTTCGAGAAAGCTTTCTAGTGGAATGTCAAAAACGAACATTATTTGCTGAAACCATGTTCCATTCATGGTTTCCTAAAATTTGAATTCTATTTCAAGAATTTGTTGAGCGAAACTCATTAAAGTACGGTTTGGGCCGTTGACTTCGAAGTCCGTTTTTCAGAAAAAGTTGTTTCGTATATCAAAATAAGATATAATCATTTTATTTAAGGACAATCCGGAAAAAAATCTTTATCCATGAGAATGTGCTCAACCCCATTCAAGTCTGTCAATCAGAATAAGATATAATTCATATTGGAGAAACTTAAAATTAAAAATTTTGAGTACTTTATTATAACTGAATCAGATATAAATATCTTGGTGAGATACGTTTGAGTTATTATTTTGATATGCTCTCCTGATCGGGTTTGTATGCAAAAAAAGATGGCGATAAAAGATGAGTTTCGAACTCATCACTTGTCCATTGCCATACCATCCCACCAGCTGTGTGTCCTTGCTTACTACACTACCTGAATTTCTTAGAAGATAGGTGTTTATTTTCGTACTGATTCTGCATAGCTCGATCCCGGCTGCTTGTTTAAGGACGGCGCGCAAAGACAGGCAGCCGTTTGGGTTCCATAGAATTGGCCAATGGGAATTCATATAAGTGTACCTGATGAATTGGAATTTTGATAGATCGGCCCGATCGGGATCGGACAGTTGGAATTCTCAAAAGGAATCGTGCGCACGGGAATCAGGCAGTCGTTTGTGTGGATTCAAACTGGACAATGGGAATTTCTATACGTTTACGTTTGCGTGCGGCGGGCAGGCAGTCGACTTCGAGTGTCGTTCTGATGAACCTACTGAAATGCAGGTTCCGAAAATCCAATAGCAGCTTTATAAGCAGGCAGGTCAAAACAGAGAAAAACAACAGTCCCCAGTCTTTTTCTTTCGACTCATAAATAAAATAAATAAAAGTATACAGGTTGATTATAGTACTAGATTGAATATAAATACTTAAGCTTTTTTTTTTTTTTTTTTTTTTTTTTTTTTTTTTCTCAAGGGATTTTAAGCATCACTGGCTTATTCATCCCGAATACTTAAGCTTTGAAAATATAAATGAAACGATGCCTCAAAAATTATTATTTTCATTCATATAGGTCATCGAATAATTTCATCTTAAAGCTTCCAAAAGTGCGTTTTAATCAAAACTAGATATAATTCTGTTTTAGAAAAAACACAAACAACAAATCTCATTTCAAAACTATAACTGAATCAGATATAAATATCTCGCTGAGATAGGTTTGAGTAACGATTTTGTTATGCTCTTCTGATCGGGAATACAATTAAAAAATAAACATGAGCGAAAAAAAACCAATGGGAAAAACTTTAACAAATGATGAGTTCAAGCAGCAGTACGATCTCGCAATGCCAGTTCCTTTTTAAAGCATTCGGCAAAAAAATAAAAACGGCATATGAACTGTTCAGAGTTAATAGCCACAACAAACACTTCGGCAAATCGAAACACAAGTTTGTACCATGCAAATTGGTGAATCGCATTTAATAAATTAAAACTCGCCATATCTTCCGGCACAATGATCTTCCACAATGGCATCGTTTAGGAATTCATGAAGCAAAACCACACTGACCGAGAGGGAATCTTGAAGACCATAACCGTTTCCCTCACCGCCAGTGGGTTCCGGGGGAATCGCTTTCTTCTAGGACAACTGTCATCGGTTCAGCTTTAATGGTGAGTTGCTTGCTTCTGATAGGTAGCGATGTCTCCGAGAGCAATAGATGCGGTGATAAAATACGACTTCGTGATTCGTTCGCCTTTGAATGGATTTTCCCGGCACCCATCGCCCCGATTAGAGCACAATAGCCGGCAAACTGTGCCAAAATCCGCTGGTGGCTCCAGAGAGAAAGAAAGGAAAAGAGAGTCAACTAGGCGACAGATACCTACACAAAGATTTTGGTTTCCCAAACTAGGTACTAGAAAAGAAATAAAAACGAGCCAATACAAGCGCAGCTCCGGCGACGATGGTTGTAAACCTTTGGATCATAACCTGTGTGTCTGTCCTCGCGTACGCTTATGAATGATTCTATTATGCAAATTGGAAACGATTCAATTTGCATATCTGTGCAAAGTCGAACAAGGCGACGACGGACGCAACGATAAGAAGGAGGCACTCTCAACACACCGTGACAATAATCGAAGAACAACAACAACTGACAACGGCAAAACCAACGACATCGCAAGTACCGGCTCAAGATTGGGATTTTTGCTTTCCTTTTTTTTTGCATCCCGCCAAGCAGCGGAAAATTCGATGAGGACGAGCCTTGCATCCAACCGAACGCGGCGCTACCGGAATTTCCGCGATGTCTCCAATAAGCAAACTAACAGAAGCTAGGAATTTTGTGGAAAAATGTGGCACCGTGAGCGATTTTGGAATTTTATGCTCATTTTCCGGCTAGGTTCGAGTGTATTCCCGAGCAGACTTTTATGGCAAAATTATAGCAAATTTTGCTATCACGCCCTGAGAGCCAAGTTTGCTCTCATTTTGCTTGACATAAGGTGGTACACAGCAAAAATGAGAGCACAAATTTTCATACTTGGTTAGCAAAGTGATACCAAATTTTGCTCAAACTGAGACCCTAACTACACCTCATTTTCCGAGAGCTCGGAGAACAAAATGATGCTTATTCAAGGCATCAGTAGAATTTCTTTGACAGCAAAATTTGACACCAATATGCTCTCAAAACATGCAAAATATGAGAAATCGATTGAGCCTCAAAACAAGCAAAATTTGGTATCATTTTTCCAATCATGTATACAAGCTGTTGCTCTGCTTTGTACTACCTGAAAACATGCAAAATATAAGCGAAATTGATTTCAAGGCGTGATAGCAATATTTGTTGTTATTTTGCCCTATAGCTTTTTCTCAAAAATATTTTCTAAGGTCAATTTAAATCTAAATTTATTTCTTCTTTCGAGACCAATACTGAGTATAATTTCGCCTTTTCTTATGCAACTATCAGTTAAACTACAAAAGATCAACTGGTCACAGTGATAGGTACACAACAACAATAAAAAAGCCTGAATGTATGCTATTCTTTATTTAGTATACGAATTTAAAGTAAAACAAACTTGAAAGGAATAATGTTATACCAAAACATGAATGAAATAGCATAACAGCGTTCGAAGGTTAAATTAAGCTCGAATATCAAAGCTGAATTTTATTTCCGAAGTCCAATTGTTGATGATTGCTTACATATTTTAATTCACCTCAATTTTCGATCTATGCATACGACACAAAATACATTTCAATTATGTTATTTTTTTAAATAACAAATTAAACTTTCTCAAATCGTGAAAACAATTTTTAAAATGAACCAGAAAATTGAAAAACGAAGCTGATTACTAATATATATTATTAACTTTTTTTTTAAATTTTAAACGACAGTTTCTTTTTCGGGTAAAAAATTTTGGTATTATACCATATTAATTCGGGCAGAATGGCAAATTTCGCCGATAGGACATGATAGCATAATTCGAAAGAATTTTATCTTAAATAAGATATGCTTTGAATAACATCACCGTAGAAAAATTAGTCTAAATATCGCCTTTAATTATGCAAATCTATACAAATGAATGGAAACCGTTTCATTCATATTTCTGAACCAGAATAATAAGTCGGACTCAATATTTTATCTCGAATAAGATTAACATTCAATTCAGGATCATGCTGAATTTTTTAGTTATGCCTTCCAGGATTGTAGACATATTGTTCATATGATTTGAATAGTAACAAGAAATCTTCTAAAGTCTAAATTGGAAGATAAACCACAATGCAGCTGCATTCTTTGCCCTCACAGCGAGAAACTTTTGAAAACTCACAAAGGCAAACCGTTGTATAGTACACAGACCACAAATTATGGGTCTTTTTTAACGTCAGGCGACGATAAAATTGTGTTTATAAAAACCTACAATAAAAGCAGATTCTTTCAAATTCAATTGGCCTAATTTACTATTTTCACTATATACCACTGCTTGAAAATAGGAATTAATGTAGCTGCCTACAAGCTGCAGAAAAGTTTTATGCATTGGCATATAGCATCATCCTTTTTCATATTTTAAATCAGAGGGCACTTTAAAATACACTTACCGACTTCCGGACATCCTTACGAAAACACACCAATCTTTTGCTCTGTTTTTTTTTTGAGAATGGTTGAAAATGCGCAAAATAGCCGGACAGCTTCATGGTATGCGGTGGCCAGGAGAGGAGCTTCTAAATCTTCGACGCTTTTTCTTTTTTCGAAATCCTTCCAGGTGCGACAAATTTCTTTCTTGTGAATATTTTCTGTAAAAATAACATTAATACCTAGTAAAATTTCCAATAATCAATATCGAAGTCAAAACTTACCTCTACTTAGCTTCATACAAGATCATTATCATTCAAATTGTTTCCGTTCTTGGGAGATTTGCTCCAACAGCCATCATGATATCCAAAACAAATTTGGTGGCACTTCCTGCACTGCTGGTTGTCCTCGATGTTGGGTGACATTAATTCCTTTTCCCCGAAAAAAAATATTTTCAAACCGGCGGAAACGGAACTAAACAATCCGACACAGTTCGTACTTCAAGAACCGGGAATTTTGATCCGGAATTTGTCAATTTGGACACTTTTTATTCATTCCTAAATCGTGATCAAATTTCAACGATCGCGATCTGGATAAACAGAAGAAAAAAACTTTCAGAATAGGTCTATTTGGATACTTTCTATTCGCACGGAATCAAACGAATCGCGATCCGGAAAAACAAAACAAAAACAACATACGACAACGGTTCGATAACAGGCTAAAAGTTTGAGTTCGTTCTACTGCAATTACTAAAGTGAGTAGCAATTGGGTACTTTTTACTCAAATTGAGCTAAAGTCAGGACAATATAGTAAAGTGCTAAATATTTTGCTAACGGAAAGTAACAGCGAAATTTTGCTTAGTGGAGCCTCGAAAGTTTTTTGTGTATATATATATAGTGATAGTGATGGCATCGCTCATGAAAAATAAAAGCAATTGAAAGATTTTTTTCTTTTATACGCGTTTTATTTCTCTGTAGGAGCATGCCGTCACAATAATCAAAATAGAAATTCGATTATTAGTACCTGTGACCTAATGATGAAATTATGGAATTATGTTCGTCAAGTTATGTCGTGAGACGGAATGCTACAAAAAAAACGGAAAACAACTGTTTCAATTGTTCCTAACTTTCACACTAAAGCTGTTTGCTTCCAAATTCAGAATTCAACAAAGGCTAGTATTGTGATTGCTGTTTTAGTTCGGCCGACTATTTTTAATAAGGAACAGTTTTTCTCACTGCTTAGGTGCTTCGTATTCACAAAATACACACGTACACACAAAATTTCTCGGCCTCAACTTAGCAAAAAAAGGTCTTTACTTCCCGTTAGCAAATTTTTTTTACTAATGGGTTAGCACTTTCCCATTTTGTTGTGCATTTTACTCAAGTTGAGTAAAAAGCCTCAATTGCTACTACTTTTAGTTATTTTCTTTTAGCGTGTGCACAAACCAGGCTGTGTTTTGTTTTTGATTCCGGACATTCGGTCGGTTGCAAAATTTCGGAGCGGATAAATGTCAGTGCCGCGGCTCAACTTCCCGCACCAACCGGGCCAACCTGCAGTGGTTTGCATTCGCTCTTCCTCAATATTGGTAAGATTAAATTAGTTTTGAATTTGAAAGAAAATTCATTTGATTTTTTACAGATACCCCGTTTGGGTGTAGCTGGAAATAGTAGACCAACGACAATTCATGCGGCATTTTCGATGGTTGGCATTGTTTTGATTGCGGACTTTCGAGGGACGATTGTGCCGCTCGTTTGGGACACCTGCGTGTTCGCACTTTTTGAAACTTTGTGTGCATGGGAACTTGAACCCGAACAGCGCCGTTTCTCTCAGTTTATCACCTTCGGCTATTGGATAATTCCGGAAGACTGTCTCTAGATCACTTAGACAGTTCAAAAGATGCGAAGCTAAAAGGATTTGTCTTGCGTGCTGCAGTAATAGAACCCGAGAGGTTCCAGGAGCGTGAAAGCTATAATTGATAAAACGGTAAGTAGTACTACTATTTGGATTTGTAATGAATTTAATTATTCTTTGTGGGTATTATATGTACTTCTGAGTTTCATAGCTGTTTCTTTTTCTTTCCGGGATTGCTTTTAATCCCGAGCTCAATGGAAAAATCATAATATGATTTGCGATGTTTTTTGTTTCTTCAGATGAAGTCAGATTCAAAATTGGATCGTTTGGTACGTTCAGTATTTATTTTTGAAAGTATTTATACATACATTAACTTTACTGCCCTATGTAGAAATATGAATAAAGTTTTCAAAATTTGAATTTTTTATTGACACTATGAATTGAATTATATTTGAATTGATGAATCCTTCCAAATAATAGTAAGTTTATGAAGCTTATCATTTCCAGACAAATATTGTGTTTTGCAGTTCCGATATTTTATGTAATCGTCGAAACAGTAACTATATGACAACGAAAGTATCTTTAATGTTCACTATTTACTCTTGTTCGCACACATTTAATTTTAATTTTTGCAATAACGTTACCAAATACCCGAATTAAACTGCCGTTGGATTTACTAGAAATTTTAACTTTCAAATCAACATTTTTTGTTTTATTCGTCCATGTCGAAAACAGAATCAATAAAGCAATAAAGGGTTTTAACTTGTTCGTTTATTGACTTACAGACCATCACCAATCTGATCCAGAAATGGCAACAGGGCTTTTTTTTATATGCTGAAAGAACGAATGTACTCGGAATAACCAACCATGGATGTCATGATTCCAGCCATGTAAAGCATCCAGCAAGAGCATAATAGTAATTGCATGCACTCAAGATAAACACATCATACTGTTGTAGATGCAATGTTTCGTCAACATCCGGTCATTATTTATAAAATGGCAAATTGATCGACAAATTCAAATCGAAAAAGGACTGCAAAATATTATGCGCGCATATCAGAAGGATTTTAGTAAGTCAAAAAAAATCTGATTTGAAAGATACTTAAGTTTTGTATTTTTCAGATTTCCGTGTGAGTAAAATTCATGGAGGCACGGAGTAACAATTGCCATTCTCTAAGCCGCTGTCAAAAAAAACCTAAAAAACTTTATTTCGATTCGGTCTCGGTATTTAAAACTTCGGTAACAGCACGATCCATAACATTCTTAATAAATGTAACCTAACTTTTTTTTTTCTTTTCCGTTCTACTGTTTGAGACCCGAGAGTACGGTGGAATCTCCACCACCCACGAATTTCTGAAAAGAAACAGGCAGACGCGGGGCCAATTTTTTTTTATTCTAAGCTTCCATCACCTAACGCCAACATGCGCGGTGATTAAAACAAGCATCTTTTTTAACAATTCGACCCCATGTATCAACCAGTGCTGGATTCTCAGCAGCGGAAGCAAAAATATTTTGCTCTACTAAATTTGGACACGATAGTGCTATAGTGCGAAATTAAGAGATTGGAAATAAATTAAAAACGTAATTAAAAAATTCTTTTGTATTCATATATGAAAGTAGCAACCAACGGCACCTTTAAAAATTCATAATTTACTGACATTCTAGTAATTTTTAGGATCAGAAACAATTTTACTAAAACTTTAGCAAAAAATGTTTTTTTTTACGAAAAAGTGAGTAAACATTTAGCCAGGGCACTTTTTAGAATTTTGCTAAAATTTTAGTTCAAAAAAATTGCTAAATTGATTGCTAATTTTTTAGCTGGTCAAATTTGAGCAAACTTTAGCTAATTGTTCACAATTTAGGGATGTGATATTTGCAATACTGCCGTAAATGTGTTTTCATGTTTTTATCAGATTATCTAGAAAATATCGAAAAAAATTATAAGTTTATTCCCAAAATTCATACAGTGAAAGGCCGCACATTTAAAAAATCATTAACAATAGAAAAGTTGCTAAAATTCAAGATAAAAATAAAATTAAATCCCAAACATTGATTTATTTAAAGAAACTCTTTAAAACAATTTTTTAAATACTTCTTTAGCCAAATTTTCAATACAATTTTTGATAACATAACAGGGCGTCAGATCTAGTGATTTTGCTGATATTCATAAATGTTTAGAACACAATGTTAGAACCAAATTTTAGTACCAAATGTTTATCTTTTAGTGACATTCAGCTATATGATAAGATAATGGAAGCCGAAAAATTGTATTTTTATTTGTATTTCAATTCTTAAATGCAACTCAGATTTTTATTATTGGTTTCAAAGAAAACATTGTTATGATTAATTTTGCAATTAAGAAATTTTTACATCAAAGGATGCTACCACTTAGGTCTCAGATTTGTACTTAAAAAAAAACTGAAAGCTAATTCACATCTAGTTTTGACATAAAAAAATCTTCTTAAGATAATGCTAACAGCTTGCTGTTGTGTAGCTTCAACATGCGATTGTCTTAAAAACAAATGTTGACGCCTTATTTATGCCCAATTTTGCTATCATAATAATATCTAAAACAAAATGTTGACGCCTTATTTATGCCCAATTTTGCTATCATAATAATGTCAACAGCAAATGTTGTTCTCATTTTGCTGTTGACAGCCCATTCTGGTCTCAGCATGCTATTGAACGAAATTTTTTGACGCCTAAATGATGCCTAATTTGGCTTTCACACAAAAGTCAACAGCAAATGTTGCTCTCATTTTGCTGTTGACAGCTCATTTTGGTCTAAGTTTGCTAGCGTTTTGGGCATCAAAGTCTGCTCGGGTTTGTCTTTCGGTTGTGGAAAGTTCCGACCAAGATTTGGGGAAATTAAATTATTTAGAATCTTGTATTTAGAGATGGAGATGTAAGCGGGTTTCAAATAACATTAACATTGAATTACAGAAGAAAAAAATGGTATAACCTATTCCTTACTAAAGAAAATCGTGTTGTTCAAGGCAAGACCCAATTTTTTCTCAAAAATTTAGTTTTACGATTACAAACAACTTTTGTTCTACGAAAAACTTTATCGTTGGGGAAAATTTTTCATATATAAAACAATGCATTATCACAAGGCTAAAAAGCTTACCTTTCAGTACTTTTTTGTTGTAGTTTTTATACGTGTTTACCTAGATTTTTAATCATATATAGACTAACTCATACTAAATGTTTGTGCAATTATTGTCGAAGTTATTCCACTCATAACTGAGATATTTCAACTTATACGAAAAATTAAAAATGTACAGATTTGTCAATGTTTGTCGTTATTGCCCTACTCTGTCTTCAGAAGAGGTTTATATTTCATCTCTTCTATAAACATCATTCTTTCACTTCAAAAAATCCATCGAAAATGGTTGTAACTTTTAGACCTTTCTGCCAATATGATTTTAGATAAAAAAAAAACACATAGGGGGAAGTGTTCCTAAATGCGCATGTTAGGTAATATGCGCATACAGCCGATTGACGATATCCCGAGCAGACTGTTATGGCAAAATTAAAGCAAATTTTGCTATCACGCCCTGAGATCCAAATTTGCTCTCATTTTGCTTGACATAAGGTGGTACACAGCAAAAATGAGAGCACAAATTTTCATACTTCTTTAGCAAAATGATACCAAATTTTGCTAAAACTGAGACCCAAACTACACCTCGTTTTCCGAGAGCTTGGAGAGCACAATGATGCCATTATAAGGTATCACACATTTTTAATAAAAGCAAAATTTGGCATCATTATGCTTTCAAAACTTTTAGAAAATGACACCAAAACGAGGTATAGTTAAGGTCTCGATACAACAAAATTTGGGATTCCAACGCCATCCGTGTATTAAAATTTTGCCCATATTTTTTCCGTTTTTACCACCTTTAGTCATCCTAAATAAGAGCATATATGGCTTTCAAGGCGTGATAGCAATATTTGATCGCTTTTTTGCTACGGAGTTTGTTCGAGTAACCATGTCGCCTACAGATATGCAACGTGTTAGCAATTAAGGTTAATAAAAATCTAAAGACGTTTAAACTTTCAAATTTTTCAAATTAGCTGATTTTCTACCATATTCATGGTAGATCCGAAAAATACGATATAAAAAATGTCAGATCAAATCAGTCATTAATTTCAATTTGAAATATTTTTATTTCCAGTTTCTAAATGAAGTTCGATTTTTGTTATAACAGTCATTCCCACAATGTTCCAAATTAGAATAAAACTAATAAAAAAGCTAAAAGTTAAAAAAGTATTTTTGATTTTTTTTTACATTTACATTTTCAAAGTATAGTAAAGCATAAAATTATCTTTAATTGGAAGCAATTCCATGGTGTATTCCACAAAAGTCCTAAAATTATATGTTCCATACGTTTTCATCACAAAAGCTTGACTACCGAATCATGCTATCAATATGATCGCCCTTTTCTGCTCGATGAAAGTGAATGAAACTTTTATGATGCCTTGTTAAGCTGTCGTCAAGAAACCAATATTACATAGTGCACTTCTACATTTAGTGTTAGTATGTTCTGTCAAATCAGCTGAGTTAACAGCAGTTAACGCAAAACTGAGTTAACAGCAGTAGGAAACCTGGCCTTGTTGACCCTTCAATGGACAAGGTGGTGCAGAAGTTGAATGTTTTTTTTACTTACTTTTTGCTTATATTTATGAACATTATTCCTTAATCCTGATTTTTCTCTTCGCGGTTTACTGATTTTTGAGAATACTACCTGGCACCCCTGGCCCCCAATGGATTACAATTTTGAACCAAATTTTGAGTTTATAATCGGGAGCGTGTGACTGATTATTTTTCGAGCACGGATGGATCGGTGACTGTGATCTAACCATGGTATCAAACCATGTTAGTTTACACCCAATGTTTTCAAATAACTAAGTTATGTTATATTTTGATTCCAGATTCGGGTTTTTTTTTTGCAAAATGAAAGAATCTTCAATGATGTTTAAATTTGCTATATGGTAAATTGACAGCAAATGATGCTATAACGTTGGTCTCAGGTTAGAATTGTAAAAATTGGATACGTTAATGATGGCTTATTTTGCTATCAGGAAATTCTACACCAATTTTTGCTTAATATTTGCTGTTGAAGCCTAAATTTGGTCTCAGTTTGCTGTCAGAAAAATATGTTTGAGACCTTGGTTATGCCTTATTTTGCTCTTATAAAAAATTCGACACCAAACACTGCTATCGGTTTGCTGTTGACACCTTATTAAGGTCTCATTTTACTATCAATTTGGGCATCAAAGTCTGCTCGGGATGGCTAGAGATTCATCATATCTTATCAGTGCAGTTTGAGGGTAGTACGCTTTTAACACATGGAAAGAAAAATTAAATTGTTATATACAGTCGAAAAAATTTAAAAATTCAAACAAGATTTTTGTCAGTTTAGTTATAATATATTAAACTTTAATTATCGTGCGTTCAGATTCTGTGAACAAAAATTTTAATGGTTTTTCTTTCTTATTCATCTGGAAATCGGAAATTCAACAAATTGAAGCTTTTGGCAAAGTTGTAGATGATAAGATATTGGAATACGAGGCAGGTTCTGAATGCCCATATCAAGGCAGGTTAAATGCCTACATCAAGAAAAATAGATTATTCTTATAAATTTTTTACTTTCTATCATTTAAACATTAAATCTACGCTCAAATCACGATCTTACAGCGAAAAAAGAAGAACTTCTTACTGATCCGATAAAAATACAATATGAACAAAATATTACCATGAAATATGGCCTTATGGCATACTTAACTATGTTTCATGCAAAAGAACTAGTGATGTAAAAAATTTCACCAAAATTTCAGCCTTGACGTATACCTAACATCCGTTTCTACCATTTTCAATTAAATAATTTCAAAATATTGCGAGTGTAAATGAAATATAGCTTAAAACATAAATATGCGCCGGTTTCGGAAATCGGCTATTTTGACTTCTTTTATTATAAAATTATTTTCACAAAAACTGTAAGAGATTTTAACAGAAAAATTGCTCTTACGTATAGAAAACAGATGTCCGCTCGTGTGCATATAGTTTTCAGGCTCCTATCTATCGGAATATGGGAGAAAATGAGTGTTTTCCTTAATATGCGCATATAGCCCACCTCTCCCCTATACAGATTAAGGATTTCTGAAGCTACAAACTGTTATTCATTGTATATTTTAAAAAAAAATTAAGGTATTGAACAAAGGAAATCTGCAGCAAATACAAAAAGGGTTTCTGAAAATAGTTAGAGTAAAATACACGTGTGTTATTACTTTAAATTCATTTATTTCATATTTTTGCAACTCTCTGGAAAAATAGCAATCTTACTTAAATTGGATTTTGTAATTTGGAATTTTGAATGCAATTTGAAAAAAAACTGTGGATTGTGTATATGACATTTGTGCTTATTCTGTGAGTTGAGTGGTGTGACTCTCAAAAATTCTCTTCTTCGGCCTGAGTCCAGCAATTGCTTCAGAAAAAGAATCGTTTTTTCGGATAAGCTCCGAAAACCGATTGCACAGGACCGATTTCACTGGACTCAGAACAACGAAATGAAATTTTGAAAGTGTGTGTGTTGTGAATGTTGGGCCTATTTTGATTTTGGAATACCCTCTTCAGTTGTCAAAATTCCGTCCAAGGAAGAATAGCAGCGTACCAAAATTTTGCTCACGCATCGCGAAAATCCGAGCTACTCGCACGCAAAGCTGGCAAAATCACTAAAAGTTGCCAAATCAACCGTTACAAATGTAATCAAAGTGTTTGGGGAACGTTTGTCGACAGCCAGGAAGTCTGGATCGGGGGGAAATCGAAAACCGGAAGCCGCTGAGGCGACAAAGAGAGTTGCCGGTAGTTTCAAGCAGAACCCTAACCTCTCTCTCCGAGATGCCGCAAATAAGCTGGGTGTATCGTCTACAACCGTGCATCGAGCCAAAAACGAGCCGGACTATCGACTTACAAGAAGGTAGTGACTCCAAATCGCGATGATAAACAAATGCGACGGCCAAAGCGCGATCCTGAAGGGCTGTACACGACGATGCTGACGAAGTTTGACTGCATGGTAATGGATGACAAAACCTATGTCAAAGCCTACTACAAGCAGCTTCCGGGACAGGAGTTTTATACGGCAAAAGGAAGGGGAAAGGTAACAAATATTTTCAAGCACATGAAACTGTCAAAGTTCGCGAAGAAATATCTGGTTTGGCAAGCCATCTGTACCTGTGGCTTGAAAAGCAGCATTTTCATAGCTTCCGGGACTGTCAACCAAGAAATTTACGTGAAAGAGTGTTTGAATAAACGTCTGCTGCCTTTCCTGAAGAAACACGGTTGTTCCGTACTGTTTTGGCCGGATTTGGCATCTTGCCATTACGGTAAAAAGGCCATGGAGTGGTACGCCGCCAACAACGTGCAGGTGGTTCCCAAGGACAAGAACCCTCCCAACACGCCAGAGCTCCGCCCAATTGAGAAATACTGGGCTATTGTCAAGCGAAATCCAAAGAAGACCGAAAAAACTGCTAAGGACGAGCAGCAGTTCAAGGCAAACTGGCTTTCTGCGGCGAAGAAGGTGGACAAGGTGGCTGTACAAAATCTGATGGCAGGGGTTAAGCGTAGCGCTCGGCAATTGGGATTTGGAAAAGCGGAAGCCTAACTGAATATTTTTCCTGAGTTTTATACTAATTAAACTTGAAAAAAAAAATTAATTTGATTTTTTAAATAAACGATTTTACCGATTTACACGCGTTTTCCCTTGACCAAGTTTTGACCGTATCACCCTTTAATCAAACAATTTCAATGCCCTGATAACAATCGAAATGACATAATAATTGAAATATCCCAACTCTCCGGGCTGTAGTCAACCATTTCTCTGGGGTTGACTGCTTTCAACGACGGACACAAAATAGAATTATTTTGATTTGCACACGAGAACACCAGCACAGTAATTTCGAGGGAGATGGGAAACCTAGAAGTGTACGAGTTTATCACTTTTTGGTGATGCTTTATCACCGTGCTATGCAATTTAATCTGATGCAGGGTGCTTTTAAGTCTGAATTGCGTCGAAAATAATGCAATGGTTTTTAAAAGGAATTGTTTTGGGCTTTTCATCACTTTAATCACCTGATAAAGGAATTGACAGCAAAACAAAACATGTTTTTTTTATAATTCCAATCAGTTTCAAGTACCATAGTATCCTTATTTTATCGAAAGCTTCGATTTTCTACGATTTTACAACCACTTGCTAGATAAAAATTCTCTGTGTTAAAAATTACCATTTAAGTGGAACTGCTAAATTTTGCCTTTTGTTTGAAAAACTACCATTTTCCAACTTCTCCGCAATAATTTCTTGCAGTTAAAAAGTAACCACATTTTCACTTCTCAAGAGAAGGTAAAAATTACTTCTATGAAAGAAGTCAAAAAATCACTTAACCCAGAAAGGTGCGAAAATTGTTACATTTTATCGATAACTGGTTATTGAAATTCCAGCGTGTAGGCTTCGTCGTCGAGGATAATGCACGCCGATTTTGGACACAGTAGTTGATCATATAATTAACGAGCTCTTGGTTTGATGAATGAAACTTGTTTTTATCTTCACTTCGACTTCTTCTGATTCTCATATGACCTTGACAATGCTGAGAGGGGATATTCTTTTTATGGCCACGAACAGAGACAGTCTTCTTATTGACGTTAGCACGCATGACTTTCCGGTCCAAAGTTTTGTCCACCGGACCAATTGCAGGCCGCCCGCGAATCGTATTTCGAACCACTCCAATGCTTTCTTCTTCAATTTCCACCTCTGACTCAGCGAAATTTTTGGGATAGTCTAACATTTGTGTACTGTACGATATTTTTGCATTTTCAGGGAAAATACTTCTCATTTTTACGAAAATTATGAAAACTGGAGCCAACCGATACATAATTGAACTGTAAACAACATCACACAACGAAAATCAGCTGTTTAAACGTCATCCGGAATAAGCAGCATTGTACCAAAATCGTGCTTTAACATAATGGAACACTCTTTGTTTGTCGATGCGGCTAAGTTAATTTTCATAGCATGTTTAAAATGAAGTTGTACATACTCATTTAAGCATGTTTGAAATTCATTCCGACATACATACATGTGATATCAGTATAACTTCTTAGAAACCAATTCACCAAGTTCCACAGAGTAGGAAATAATAAAATTGATAAATGAATATTTATCAAAATTTCATTAAATCTACATTTAACCATGATTTGGTATATTACAAGATTGACGGTTGACAACTTTTTCCATCCGCATTCTAGAAAGCTATCGCATGAAACTTCACCAAGCTAAAAAAAATCGAACTATGTATGTTGATCTGAAAATTGAATTCAAATACCCAATAATCCAAACGCATGATATAAATTGCTCAGCACCTTACCCACGAAATAATGATTCGCTTTGCTGAGCTCGCCTGTCGCACTGGCTGTTTGAACGAATCTTGTAATTACTGGACGCGTTATCGAGTGCAGGAACCTAAACAGATCATTGCAAAAAAAAACGCGGAGGGATCGCAAATTAAATCATCTTTCGCCCCGAGGGCTGCTTTGAATTGAAGCCGCTTTGTTTCGTCATTGTTAGCCGTTCCGTGCCGTCCACCCACGCCTTCACCTTCTTCTTCTTTTGGCGTCGTACTCGTCGTCGGCCGGCGATATTCAATTCATGGAATGGTGGCGCTAAAATTCTCACCACGTTCATTAATGCGCTACAATTGTTTCCACGCGAAGCACCCACAATGATATACTTATCGCGAACGGATCCTCGTTTTGATTATAGGGATTTCGCGCTGTACGTGTGGAACTGCGTTTGCTTCTAAATATTTATTAGAACAATTTAAATCAAACTATCTCACATTGAGAGAATGCTCTACGCTTGTAATTGTATTTGAGTACCTACTCATTTTATGCATTGCACGTTCAAAAAGATCAGTTAAAATTTAAACAGCTAGTATAATAAGACTTATCCGATAAACGTCCCGAATAAGTGAAAAGCGTTGAACCACTTTAGTACTCAATCCAATTAAATATTAATCATCGGTTCGTATCGACTATTAAAAATTCAAAGTACCGGCCACGCATTGCTACTCATTATTATGGAGATACATTCCGGTGATGTGGGATGTATGCACATGAAATACATTTGACAACTAAGGTTCTACTACCTACGCTGGGCTTCATGGGAATCGGTATTTTATGGAACTTTTCAATTGACCGAGCACTATTGATAAAATATAAGATACATTGAAGAATTTTTTTAGCTTTATCACTGTTTAAAAATAAAACTCATGGATTTTTAGTATAAATGATTTAGCTTTTTAACAATAACAATATTTATGAAAAATACTATTTTATTCTTTAGTTACTTGAAATGTACCGAATATTAAGCTGGCCGAATACCACCCAAAAAACGTTAAGCCTAAAGCCTAGTCCACACTAGGAGACGGTTCGTCTCGAGACGGTCTCAGCGTCTCCCATTTTCTTCGGGTGACACTGAGACCGTCTCAGGTTTCCAACAACAACAACAGACAACAAAGTTCGTCTCATAACAAAAATCGCAGTTCATGTTGCGTAATGTGGACTAAGGTTAATAGAGTATTTCCTGAGACAGATTGAGGTAGGGTAACTTTTTGTTTTTGTTTTAAAAAATGTAAGTTCTTCGAAATTATCGACGTTTTTCGGTGAGTTTTAATAATAATAAAACAGATTTACCAGTTGTCCATACGTTTCGAGCTACTCTGGCATTCGCTCCTCCTCAGTGGACACTAAAATTATATTTTACTTTTTAACATTACACTTTAAATCTAAATTTTTAATTTTAACTTACAAATGACTGGCCATCGTCTGAACTATTTTGATTTTGGACAGTTTGTTTTGTTTTGCGTTTACATTTGTTTGTCAGTGTCTGTGTCAATTTTGCGATTATGGGGTCGTAAGCGGTCTTAAAATTTAACGAGTCTCTCTGCCTATTAACGACATTATCGTCACCTCTCAATTTGATGTAAAATGTTTCGGCAGTTATTCTAGCATTGTATCCAGTAACTCTTTCCAATATTTTGGTATTTTCAAAATCAAAAATGTGCCCAGTTTCTAGACAGTGCTGTGCTAGACCTGTACTTATTTGTTTTGTGGATACATTTGTCTTATGTTGCTTCAAACGTTTTTCTAAAAACTGGCTCGTTTCTCCTACATATCATTTACTACATCCTCTACATGTTGTTTCGTAAACAACATTTATGTTTTTGTTCTTTGGAATCTTGTCCTTGGTTTTTGTGAAAATCATTGTTTTGACCTTGTCTAATGGCTGAAAAGCGACGTTGATATCAAATTGTTTTAAGTATCTGGACAATTTTTCTCCCAAACCAGCACAGTACGGAATGGTTACAAAATTATTCATGCTCTTACTGGACACGCTTAAGCTATTGTATGATTTGTGTGTTCGTTCTTTAATTACATTTCTTACAAGATGTGAGGGGTAAAGCTTAGTTCTTTTAGAAATGGGACACTTTCATTTGCTAATAGCTCGTTAACTAGTTATTGGATATTAAAAATTTTGACAGCATTTTGTTGCCTGTAAAAAGTACTATTCGACCTATTTTTTTTCAAAATTTAAAATTTACGCGTTTTTGAGATATGTACGATGCAAGAGAAAAAGAAAAAAATAATTTTGCACAGTTTCCTTGAAAATACGTCATCATCAAATTGATAGCTGACAAAACCGTTGATTATTCAAAGAATTACTGAGTTTTTGTAGTGGATAAGTATGCAAACACTGTCAATAATGTCCACAAAGTTCAAATCAAGCATTGAAGTGAAGCACATGATCGGCAACAACGGTTAAGGATCATCAAGGAAGTCAAGTCTCATACCAGCATTTTTAATTTTCAATAAACGAAAAACTAAGGGTAGATCGCTGAAATGTCCAAAACAATTTTCTCCGATAAACTGAAAGTGTTGCGTAGTAATGACTCATTGAAATCCAACCTCAAACAACCATTTTTTGATAGTTCCAAAGCTCTTAAGCTGTAAAACCGATACCGAAAAAAAAACGTTCAAAAATGTGGTAAAAAATAATCAAATTTGTTCATTTCGAAACAACTGAATCCACTAAAATGCTTCCAGTTTCCAGTTTCCAGAGAAGTATTGGACCAAAAAGTATCAGAAATTGAAGAAGGAGGGTGAAGCCACCTTAAATATAGATTTTACGAAGTATAAGTTGGAGAAACTGATCAATACCACGACTGAAAAAAGTGTGCGTCGGCCAATGGGAGATACCAAGAATAAAGTAGAAATTTCTTTAACAAAAAACGGTAAATATTTTTTTTCAAATTTTTTCATGAAAGATCATAACATTACCTTCTTTTTCTTCATAGAAAGTATTTGGTTCCAACGAATGGTTTTTGAGATACAGGCATTCGTAACTGTCCCATTTCTAAAAGAACTAAGCTTTAGTTATTAATTTTTAAAATGTTTTTAACTGTCTTGAGTGTTTTTTCCCTGTATCTTGTGTGGGTGAGCCTAATTGCTCTGTCCACCAATGCGATTATTGTATTTTTTTATGCGAAAAAGGGCTAACGGAGTTAAAATCTAAATATCTACCTTTCTCATCTTTGGGGAACCATTCCGTTGATATCGTGTTCGTTTCTCGGCGTAAAATTATATCCAAGAATTTGATTTCACCATTCACCTCGTGTTCGATTGTAAACTGCAGCCTTTGATGAAACCCATTGAATGTACGAACGATTTCGTGTTGTTCATCACTCTTTGCAGCAACCAAGCAGTCGTCCACATACCGCTTGAAGAACACCGGTGAGATACCCTTCGTTTGAAGTTCAACGAGTGCTGCCCGTTCAATCCGTTCCAGAGCGATAGATGACACAACTAGAGGCGAACAGAGCACTATCAATGAAGGCATAATGAGCATTTTCTGCTGTATAATCTAGCAGCGAATTCAACTCGATGAAGTCAACTGAATAATAGAGCTACAGCTTGACTTGTTTCGATTTGGCCTATTGGTAAGGTGTCGGTCTGTTAATCAGTAGACTCGAGCTCGATTCCTGTTCGAGGGGATTTTGTTTTGCACATGATTGATTTTTTTGATTGTTACATTATACGGCTAATAGCATCAAAGCATCATCCGTCAAACAAAACACCAGAAACATAATGTATGAGCATGTGTTCATTCTTTGAATTCTACAAACAGACCCAGATTATTTTGTTATTGCTTCGTTTGATGAATCTACGCCTCACAGTTTAGTGCAATCATGATCATGAATGATAAATGGAAAAAAAATCACCTCGACCAGGAATCGAGCTCGAGCCTACTGATTACCTCTCAGACATCTAACCAATAGGCCAAATCGTCAGACAATGCATGTTAAGCTGTAGCTCTATTAGTCAGTTGACTTCATCGAGTCGAATTCGCTGCTAGATTCCCCGGCAGAAAACGCCCATTATCCCTTCATTAATGGTGCTCATACTGCCTCGGGGGGTTTCTCATTATGCCTCTACAGTGCCTGGTTTTCAGCTTTCGGCAAAATTTTTAAAATGCATTTTTAAATGTTTTTATCTACTTTTTCAAGTTTCATCTAATTAGGCTATAGACTATTTGAGTGTCTGAACACGAAACAATGATGTAATTCACATAATACAGCTGTTCTCTATGGTTAAATAAGCGTTTTGCTTAAGGTGGCCATTATGCCCCCATCACCCCTAATGCACATTTTTTTATTTTGTTGTACAAAAAGTGGTCGATTTTTTATATAGGATTTGATTAGATGTTCTGAAATTTCAAATACGTTTTTCCCGATTCTAGCTAACTGCTAGTTTCGCCCTAATGAAATGTTACGCTAGAACTGGTCGCCATTTTGATCTTTGATGATAAGCACTGTTCAATGCTTTCTTTTAAAAACTTCTTTAACACTTTCGTTGCCACGGCACCCATATTCGGGTGACGGGTGTATTTCCTGGGGGGCCCCGTCACATCAAAAAGCGTGTGACGCTGTTTTACTTGAGTTTACCGCTCAGCTTCGCCACACGATTCAAATATGGGAGTTCTCCCTCTTTGCTTTCTCTCTCTGAAAATTTCTTTGGGTCCGGCTAGTAAAACTACAAAAATGAGCGTGGCGGCGAACGTGTTAATCAAAAACATTAACATTCCTTCATGTCTTAACTTATTATGAATTTAAAATTAATTAAATAAAGAGTTTATATTCTTCTCACCAAGGTGCGCTTGCAAAACCACTATAATTGCATTGCCAATTTTATTTCGCTACTATCTCGTCATTGAACATGCGTAATGTTGTTGTTATGTTTACCTACCACGACATGCCGAGAAAATGTAAACATGAGAAATCAGCTGTTCGTCTGACAAGTGGGGAAATGCCTTATAAGCCATTTTTTTGTGTAGTGTACAACAACAAGGCTTGTCAATTTTTTCAAATAACGTTGGGTATAATGGATATAATATTCAAAAGTAAGGTTGGAAAAGCTACACAAAAACCTTACGGTGCTTTGGCTACGACTTGTTCAACATGTTTTGAGAAACTGAGTTCTTCATCTAACTCAACTCCCGGATCTTTCACGGAGGATTTTCTATCTATGGTACAGCTGTTCTCGAAACAATATTCGTGCACAATATTACTCACTTTCCGGGAAAAGGTTATCACATTACACTTTGAGGCATTGATTTTCAATCCGAAACTGCTGCAACACTCTGAAAATCTATGAAGCGCATTTTGTAGGGTCAAACAATCCTTTGGGTGTCGCACAGGGAGGAACAGTTTTAGATCATCTGCGTTTATTAACACAAACACGTCATGCAGCACTCCGGGAAACTCGTTCATAACAGTGACGAAAAGGAGGGGTCCTAAGTGACTCCCTTGTGGTACGCCGCTGTTGACCGAGAAAACTCTGGATCTCGCATTCCCAATCTTCACAAATCGGACTCTTTCTTTCAGGTACGAACGAATTCACTGAAGACAAATTCCGGTTATCCCATTTTTACACAGCACTGACAAGCTGAGAGCATTTATGTTAATCACGTCAAAAGCCTTTGACAAGTCGTTATACATAGCGTCGACTTGAAAACCTTGCATCATCCATTGTGAAGTTCGAGAGACGAATTCCGCCAAGTTCGTAACCGTTGATCGCTTTTCCAAAAAGCCGTGCTGAAAGTCCGACATTTTTCCTTCTAACCAAGGATATATTTGGTCATAAATTATGCTCTCGAACAGTTTGGGTATGGCAGACAGAATTGCTATCCCACGATAATTTTCAGCATGCAGTTTTGAACCATTTTTATGGATTGGCACAATGTGGGAGATTTTCCAACATTTCGGAAATAACGGTTCCACCAAGGCGTTAACGCATTTTTAAGAAACGAATTTGGAATTCCATCAGGTCCACTACCTTTGGATTCGTCAAGCAGCAAAATTTTTCGTCGAACATCCGTGATCGATGTTCTCAGCTCAGGATCCTCAATAAAAATTACAATTTAGGATATTTTTTATTTAATTTTTCAAATTTGTCTTAATAAATACCAGCTTTAAAATCAAAATACTTGCAAAAAAAGACTTTGATGGTTTAAATGAGTCATCAGAAGACCGTATGCCAAATTTGAGCGGAATCGGCTAATAGGAAGGGGTTGCACTGAATCTCAAGTGCGAAAGGGATTCTGAGACATTGTGTTCTAAAGAAGCATAAAAAACTGGCTTTTCATCACACATTTTTTTCTTTACCAATCGATTGCTTGATAATGTAGATTTTACTCAAATTTCAATTAGGACCAACATTTCACCTGAAGATTGCAACTCCATTGGACTTAAAACAAAAAAGTTACGACTACTTTTGATATTTAGGTTAATTCCCCCAGAATGTGAAACGATACCGCCCAAAGAACCTTAAGGAGAGTCTAACGGGTAAAAAAACACCATTTTCACGATTTTTTTTAGAGCTGTCGTTCAAACAAATGTATTAAAATTTTTTGCATTATACAAAGCATTGTTAAAAGAACATTTATTAATTTTTTCGTAGAAAAATATTGAAAAATGGGCCGGTGACGGAGCACTTTCGAGGATGCCTTTTAGAAAACAGGATTTGCGGTGGACACTGTATCTCAGCACAGAATCATCTGAAGTCAAAAAATCAGAGCAAAATATTTTTAATAGATGTTTTTTCTGGACCCCAACGATATTATTTATCTTAAAAAAAAATTATGAAATTTTTGGGGCTGTTTGAAGTAAAAACTACGATTTTTCACGAAAAAGTCCGCCATTTTTATCTGTAAAATCTGTAAAATGTGCTTTCGAGAAAAGCACGTTTGAAGTTTCTGCTCTAAAAATGATGCAGTATTAGTTAAGAGGAGATAAAAGCCTATAATTTCTACAGTTTTGCTTCGATTGACTTGAAAATTTGACTTAACATTCTTGAAATGTTTCACAATAAGAAAATTTAAAAAGAAAAAACGATTTTTTGAAAGTGTTGGACCCTACTCCCCCCTTAAGAGATTTTATCCTTGAGTTAGCTTTTAACACCGATACCTGCTAACAGTAACTGTCCTAACAATTCTTTAAAAATATACCTACTTACATGAGTTCCATCATTTTTTAAAGAACATTAACTTAACTGACTTTGCTGTACACTTTGTTTGTTTAGTATATTTAAATTAGCAACAATTTCCCGATCATAACAGCTGATCCCAAATGATTCTTCGAAATCACAAGCCGTTGAAAACAAAAACAGAACAATTTCAATTGGCCGGGGCAATTCCGGAGCAACTTTTGTTTGCTTACGTTATTTCCGTCTAGCGCTCCATCCGATGAAAATCTGTAGGAAGGTACGAAGTCAGCCAAACAAGCTCAAAGTTTGTACTTACTATGTATCTACTGCGGAGGAAAGTGACAGAACGACCGCAGCGGGATTTTGCAGTTTCCGGTAAATATCACTTTGTTTCAGTTCCAGCCGCCATCGCACTTTCCGAAATGGAAGAATAATCACTTTGAACAGTTGGAGTTCCCCCGTTGGGAATTTCGGGGTAATAGCTTTTCATCCACTTGGAACGAGTCCGTTGACGGTACAGTGGACAGCGAAGGTTAATGATTTGAACAATAAACTTTGTGTATATTTTTTTAAAACTGTTTATGAAATTATATTAAAGGTTGTAAGTCCATATGACACTGACGGCAAAACTTGCATTCCCTGATCCGAAGAAATCGTTAAACCGTAAACCAGTTCAAAAACTGCCATTCCCTGAACATTTTTAAATATTTATTTTTATGGTCTGAATCATCTTTCTAAAGCTGAATAAATCTAATTCGTGGGAATTTTTGATAACAGAGCTTTAAATCATTCAAAATTCAGCTAACTTTATGATTTTTCAAACTGCTTTTCGTTCATTGTGCTACGGGGGGAAATCCTTTCATCGTTCGGCTGCTGTGAAGTTGAAAGCTTGTTTTAATATCCCTTTTGGGTGTGCTGTCTATGGTTTGGTTGGCCTATCGAAAGCTTACAACTGTTCGTTCGGCTGAAATGAATTCAGAATGGATTCAAATTGGTTTGTTTTCCAGGTATTGACTGGCGGCTGTAAGGTTGAAACAACGATTGAACGCTGTAGGTAATCAAATCTATTTGGCCCAGAAAACAATTTGGAATCATTTCATCATTGAATAAAATTCTGGAAACACGAAATTTAGTTCGAATATAAACTGTATTAAGTAGGTATTAAAATTTTGCTAAGCCTCTTTAAAATCAAACACATGCGAAGATGATTGATATATTCAAGATTGTTGATTATAGCGAGAAACCTAACATACTTCATCCGATTAAAATTTAACGAATCCATATCGGACAAAAATAAAAACGTTACGAAAATGTCCCAAATTATTTTAAAGTTAACTGGAATTTTTCTTGAGGCTTAAAAGTAAAATAAGCAAATCAATATTGAAAGTGATCGGAGTAAAAAAAGGCCCATTTACACTTCACGTGGAAATGAACTTAAGAATGAACGTAAAAATTTTGTTTCGTCAATAACTCAACAACGCGATAATACTCGGTTTCGTAACATAGTGGAATCGATCAGGAATGGTTGAAAGATGAAATTCCAGCCAGACTCGTTCCTCCCCCGCCATTATGAAATTTCCGTGGCGAAAACCTGGGGAATCCGAATAAAAACAGTTCGAGAAGGTTTTAATGGTGGAATTTCATCTTTCAACAATCCTCCATCGATTCAACCATGTTCACCTTCTAGTTGTGTCGCGTTGTTAAGTTATTTATAAATTAAGATTTTTTCACATTCATTTTCACTTGAATTGTAAACCGGGCTTAAGCAAACTATTGCAGCTTTTATAGAATAACTTTTTTTATATCAGGGAGAAATGCAACGCAATTCGCACTAAATTAAGGAAAACAGTCTCTAAGCAAGAGTTTGAATTCATACGAATTTTGTGTGATGATAGTGTTTTTAAAAGATTTTTAAATGAATCTTTTTCGCAATGAGAGTTTTGTCAGATCTACATTTTAGGTATTAAGAAATGGAAAACGAGCTGTTTTTTTTTAAACTTGAAATAATTAGCACAGAGAACAGACGTACAAGCTAGCGCAAGAAACTTGCATAGAATTTCCAACGACCGTTCTGAATCCATTTTTGTTTTGGCTGGGCCCCCATATGTCTCCAAACACACCAAAAAGAACTGTCAACCCCAAACTGAGAAAACAAACAAAAATTTTGGTCAGTTTTGAACAGGTCGTACTCGCTAATTTTGAAATTCTTAGGACCCGACTCCATTTTACTCAGACATCGCCTATTGTATGGCGCAGCCATCGTTTGATCGAAAGCGACTCAGTTTTTCTGAGTAACGGCTACGCAGACGACTCGAGGATTGGCACTCAATTGGATCAGTTTGTGTGAGGCAGTCGACTTAGGTTGTTTTCCAAAACAAAGAATTTGAAAATTTAGATGGTAAATGTATATTTTTAATGGTTATCTAATTACAAGGTCCGGCAATTGAACTGCAACATTAGACTGAGTCGATTTGGGGTCATTTTGGAATTTCTCAAACCCTGGGGTCTGAAAAGCTTCGTCTTGGTCCAAAACTCATCCATGATTTTTGCAAAATTTTTAAGTAACGTTTATATGAGTAAATTCGAACTTTTAGGTCTGTATGGGAAAATTGAATATTTTGTACTGAAATATCAACATCATTTTTGTTTCGTCTGTGGAACCGAGCCAGCTGATGGCTTTTGTGTCAATTTATAAATTTTCTAAAGGAAATTTTCCGCTGAACAACTTTGTCGAAGACCTGAACTTCGCATCTTTTTAGGAAAAAAAAGTTATTAGCAGTTTAACAGAGGTATGTCTTTTCGCATTGATTAACAATAAATTCAATTGACATCACTGCTTGAGCCTCGCGAAGTGTTGCATAGAACGTAGTCACGCAATACCTCGCTAGGCACCCTGCAGGGATGTCATTTGAATTTATTGTCTATCAGTGCAAAAAGACATACCCCTGTTAAACAACTAATAACTTTTATTCCTAATAAGATACGAAGTTCAGGTCTTCGACAAAGTTGTTCAGCGGAAAATTTCCTTTAGGAGTTTTAAAAATTCACACAAAAGCCATCAGCTGGCTCGGTTCCACAGACGAAACAAAAATGATGTTGATTTTTCAGTACAAAATATTCAATTTTCCCATACAAACCTAAAAGTTCAAATTTACTCATGTAAACGTTACTTTAAAATTTTGCAAAAAATCATGGATGATTTTTGGACCAAGACAAAGCTTTTTAGACCCTAGGGTTTGAGAAATTCCAAAATTACCCCAAATCGACTCAGTCTACTGCAACATTACTTCAGCAGTAATTATTTCGTTGCACACGAAGCAGTATTGGACGACCCCTCGTCGCTTTGTTTACATTAAGTCTTAGCTATCATTGGATGTAAATGTTACTTTTGTAATCTGGTTTATCCGGAAAAATGGATCTCGAACAGAAACGTAGCGCTGTGGTTGCCTTGTTCCTAGCTGGCAAACGGCAGAAGGACATAGTTCGTGAGCTGTCCGATGTAAGTGTGTGCAGAAGTTTTGTATACCGTACAGTTAAAAGATACCTGGAGACCGGAAGTGCCAAAAAAACGGTATTGTGGGGGACGCCGACCTACTGTGGTGACACCTGCCATGGCAAAGATGTCAAGAAGCGCCTAACAGAAATCCTCGTCGTAGTGCCACTAAATTGGCAGAGGATCTTAACATATAGGATCGAAGCCTCCGTCAGATCCTGAAAGATAAATTTCAGATCAAGCCCTACAAGATCCAAAAGGTTCAAGACCTTACTGTGAAGCAGAAACAAGAACGGGTAAAAAGAGCGAAGGCGCTGTTGAAGAGGGCCGCGGAAGGAAGGTTGAAGAATATCGTGTATACCGACGAGAAACTCTTCACCGTACAGCAGTTCGTGAATAAGCAGAACGACAGAGTTTGGTTGCCAGACAGATCACGAAGCCATGCCGACTTTCTGACGGCCACCTGGCGACAGAAACCAGCATCGGTGATGGTTTGGGCCGGAATCACCCGTGATGGCCGGACTCTGCTGGTTTTTGTCCCTGAAAGAGTGAAGATCAACCAAAATCCATATCGGGAACTAGTTCTACAGAATGTCGTCGAACCGTGGGCACGTCGACATTTCTGTTTCAGGGGTTTTCCAACAAGACTCGGCGCATGCTCACAAAGCGAAGAAAACCCAACTTTGAATTGCGCAACATTTTCCAGGGTTCATTTCGAGCTCCGAGTGGCCGGCGAGTTCACCAGCCTGAACCCTATGGACTTCGCTGTTTGGAGTATGTTGGAGGCCGAAGTCTGCTCTAAGAAACATGAAGGTGTGGAGGTCCTGAAGCGACATCTCATGGCAGCCTGAGATAAAATACCACGAGAACACCTGCGGGCCTCATACGATGCATTCCTCGACCGTTTGCGGCGAGTAGTTAAACTCAAGGGCGGACAAATCGAACTTTACGAGTGAATTTTGAAAAAGAAATATGTTTTCAAAAGAAATTGAATGAATTTGAAATAAAAAGTTGTTGTTTTGAACAATTTATATGTTTATTTCAATATAGCACTTCAATTACCGGACCCTGTACAATAACGTTATTTTGATCATTTTACAGGAAATCGCGATGACTTTTTTTCGAATCCGAGGTGTATTGGTCCCCGCAGGTCCCGCAAGAGACGAAACCCACCGGGAGACATACAGAAAAATGAAATGGTTCGACATAACGATTTTTTTAACTAAGATTTACGGCAATATTTCGACTTGTTATTTATTGAATCGACAAATCCATCATTTTTTCCAACAATCGTACAGGTTTTACAGTATACTAAGTTTGTATTGGTATGAACTATATTAAGCAAAAATGTCACAGTATATTGAGTGGTGTGGGTGTGTGGGTTCGTCCTAGCGAGCGAATTGGGAAAAGTGAAAAGATTCGTCAGTTAAGTAAAGAGTTTTCACGTAGATTGGCGTATATAAAAATAAGCCGGCGTTTAAATATAATTAAAAGCCTGTTAAAGAATCATCCGGTCACTACAGGTATGACATAAGAATTCATCTTATTTGTTTACACAAAAAAAAATTCCTGTAAAATCACACAAATGTCCAGTAAAAAAAAGGAGCAGGACATTAACCGTAATTTTACAGGTCGAAAAACAAATTACGTGACATTCAATTTTCAGTGTACAACTTTTCTACAGGACATTTGCTGTAATAATAAATGAATCTTCCTTTACTTGCAAGGAAAACAATTGAAAATTCAAGTTTTGTTATTTACAGGTTGATTTATTTTAAAGGTTGCAGTTTCAGTGATACGTAATAGTCAAAAAAATTTTCTGTGTATTTGATTACAACGATAAATAGAAATAACCACTAGGTAAAATGACGTTTATTTACTGACCATGCTTCGAATACTTTTTCGTAAGGTTTCGGTAATATTTTCTGAGCCTTGAATACTAATAGTGATATCCTTAACGTCATGTGAAAAATCCAAAAACCAATTTTTCAGATATCCTGAGAAAAAGTTGGCATTGGCGTTTTCAACCATCTATTAGTCTGCATTTTATTAACTACAAGTAAAAATTAAATTTAAGTACACATAATTTTCAAGTACTTAAAATGACTTTTAATAAAAAAAAATGCAATGAAGGGTTAATCTTCAAAATCAAATACCTATAACACATAACTTCTATCGTGTAATACTTCTTCATAATGATCCATGACCTAAAATTAAATATTTCATTAATTTGTTTATTTTTTTTTCAATGTCATTAAAAACGAACACACACATATAGGATCTCAGTGAAACTTCATGTTTCTTTGAAGAGATCTAAATTCTACTTAAGACTAAGCGTACATCATTCAAGTATAATGGCTAGCATTTTACTAATGCTAATACCACCAACCCACAAAAAGAGTACTATGTTTGCCGTGACCAAGACTTGATCTCATGACCTTTGGCTTAGAAGACTTGAATGCTATCCTCTAGGCCACGGTCGGCGGCAATTTATGTATGTAAGATCTAAGTCCAATAAAGGGTACAAGTTCAGTACCAAAACAGGGATAGTAGATTCGAAGATAGAATTTTTTTATCTTTCATACCGTTGTAACAACGGCAACATCAACGTTATGAGTTCTCATTAAATCATGTAGATAAAATCATAAGTTATTAAAGAATTTTTTGGAAAACACAAAACTCCTGTAGGGCAACTAAACGAAGCAAATGACGAATAAAAAATTGGAAAATCTATTTGAATGTTTTTTACTGACGTAGGTACATACATACATACCTGAAATGATGAAATTTTAATTCTAGAACATCACATTTTATTATTTTTAGGACAGGTACATACTTGGAATTTGTCACATATCCAATTTCTTGTAGATACTTTGTAATCCAACTACACCTCTTTATACTTTACAATGTACAAAAACAACTTATTTTATCCTCTTTTCCCCACCCCCACAGCAAACGAATCACTGAAAACAAAATTCCGCAGCATCCGTTGAAATCTTTCAAAACCAATCAACCGGAACCCTCTTCAAGCTCCAGTGCGCCAATCACGAATTGAAACCGTAAGTACAGCGACAGTTCAAAGTCCATCTGCGGTCGTCCGTCAGGGAGGATATTCAAATAACTCCTATCCCGTTCGAGTAAAACCGGCAACACCGACAGGACACGATTCCATGGGATTCACTTATTTTACCACCCTGATGTAGGGATTCGACGAGAAAAGAATGCTCTCCAGTCTCTGCGTTTAGGTTTCTAGTAAAACTGACCGGGAAAGACCCGGAAACGGATTCGTCGTTTTTTTCTATAACAGTTACTCAGCTAGAGGTAACGCTTAAAAAAAAGTCAACCCGAAACAGCTCTACGCAATATTGACCGACGGTTGTCCCCGAGGACGCGAAGAAGCTCACATCCGTTCTGGACGGAACCCAAACTACTTCTGGCCGATAATCTGGATCTGATCGTCCAGCATCGCTCCCGTTTGAAATGAAGAACAAGAAAAGCAGCCAGTCAGAAGTAGAGCCAGTTGGCGTCGTTGTTCTACCGGAGAGTGTTTGTCACTTCCACCTCATCGTGCTGGAAGGAAGGATAAACGTAGGTCGCGACAGGGTTTTATGTTTTTCCGACCTATCTCCGCAGCTGGACGTCTCGTTGTCGTCGTCATCGTCGTTAAGGTTTTCCACAACGTTCTTTCGCCAATGAAAGAGGTGTACGCAGAAAGGGGGGATGATGAGCAACCGTCCAGATACGGACCAAAACTTCGAAAGTTCAAACTGATAAGCTCCCACTTTATGCTGGTTCCTCCGACGGTCTATAATGTTGTCTTGGGGGGAACGGAATATTTTTTTGTCCCGAAGATGATTGGAGCAAACAGTTCGTCGTTCGCTTCAACGTGGGTGGTAAAGTATTCTAGGAGAATTTCCACTCCTTACTCTCAGCGCGAGACGTTAATATGAGTAAAACGCCGAAGTGTCCCTTTTCTCCCCAATAACGCGTGAGCGGAAAATGTGGGACTGTTTTGAAAAGGAGCTCCATATGTGTTTGTAGCTGGATGTTTGGTTCTGGATTTGTTATTACACAGCAGCTTTTCAGTGTGCTTCCATTGATACATCTAAGATGTATTGGTGAGTTACCTCCCATGTGAGTTCCTACGTTCCCAATCACTTTAATTGTTGTTTACTGTATACTTAACCTTTTCACAAGTTTTTTTTTGTAAAAAAAATCAACAAACAAAATCGTGCGAGGATCCAGAACACTAATAGGCCTACGTTCGTTCTAGTCACTTGATTTTTGTGAATTGTCTTTCTCTTTATTCAAGTCAATCTTATGTCAGGTGCACGTAGGGGTGTAAATTTCAGCATATTCGAGATTTTATAAAAAAAAGCATGTTATCCCGTTAAACGGCAACTTCAATACGTTTTAAAAACATCCAATTCCACTGAATAATCAACAATGAACATATGAAGACTGAAGTTTCTGAAGAAAGGAAGTTAAACTTTGCCGATGGACTTACTCATTCTATTTTTATCGTAAGCTACCACTAGTATTCGGCATAGGTTAACATATCGCGTTTATTCATAATTAATTCTTATTTGGTTGCAAGGTTTACAAAATTTTTGATGGGAATGTTCTCTATTTAAGCACCTGAAATTTTCTATGCTCTTCTTTACTTCCTTAATAAAAAGGGATGAACCAGGCAAGATTTTATATTTTGCCTGGAACAAAAATATTCAGCACATTCAAAAAAATGCTCCTTTCTCAATATGAAATCTGAAACCACTGTAAATGAATGAAACAGAAACATTTAGTTCAGCTTGTTTACTTTTTTGGGTCGGGAATTATTCCAACGAAGTCAGCAGTCCCTCCCTCTTATAAAAAGGGGGCCACTATACAAACAGTAAAATTGATTAAAAATCTGTTTCAAAAAAATAAGTAGGTATTTACAGGGCTCAATTAATTCGAATACACTATTCAACTTTTTGGTGTGGTAAAGTCGTAGCACATACACTGTATCAAAAAATTGTCCGTACAGCACGTACCTTGAAGTCCAAACAATCAAAAAGTGCACTTTTTCAGTCAATAAAAATACTACAATTACATCATTCGCTGCAGAAACTAGTCCTTTTTGTAGATAAGTATTAAAAATGTTTATGAATTAAACCTTAAAAATAATCCAATTCATTTTGTATAGAAAGTCCCAAAAACGACGTCAAAAAATTGTCCGTACACTGAGGCCTTTGTCAAATATTAGTCAAGTAAACAGTTATATGTCAGTCTGTCAAACGCAGAAATTTTAGTTGAATCTCAGCAAAGACAATTTCCAGGGGTCTGAGCGATAAATACGGTAAAATGAAGCATAAATCAGTAGATTTTCGTGTTTCCGGATGTCAACGAGATTTTTTTTTGTGAGAAGCAGACATTTTCCTGTTAATTAAATCAACAAAAATTAACAAGAAAATGTCTGCTCCTCACAAAAAATATCCGTTGACACCCGGAAACTGATTGCTGACCTGAAGAAGCTTGTGAAAGCTTGTCCGAAATTGCAGGTCTAGTAAAACGGCCACGATCGTCGGTTCAGTATGTCCTTCAGAACTTTAAGAAGACTAACTCCCTGGAGACTACTCCAGGAAGAGGCCGCAAACTGAAGTTTACGGATCGTCACCATCGCATCATTGTCAGGGAAATCAGTCAGAATCCTAAAATCAGCGCCCCGAAACTAGCACACAGCCTGAAGAATTTTGAAAACATACGGGTTAATCCTCAAAGGGTACGGAACATACTTCTTGAGAAAAAATAACGAGGTCGTGTTGTTCTGAAGAAGCCGTTTATATCTGCTGAATATAAGAAAAAGCGGCCGAAATACGCTCAAAAGTATGTCCTGGAACCGGAAGAGTTCTGGCAGAACGTCATATTCACTGACGAAAGCTAATTTAATATTTTTGGGTCTGACGGACTTGTTAGAGTATTGCGTAATCCAAATACTGAATTGGATCCGAAAAATTTGTGACCGACAGTTAAGCACGGTGGTGGCCATGTAATGGTGTGGTATGCTTTCAGCGCAAATGGCACCAAAAATTTGACATTCATTTACGGAGAAAAATAAATAGATTTGTCAGTCATATTACGATAAATATGATTGTTTGGTTCTGACCCGAAAATACGATCAAACCAACCATCAGCCTATACGATTAGTCTCCAGGGAGTTAGTCTTCTTAAAGTTCTGAAGGACATACTGTACCGACGATCATGGCCGTTTTACTATTCTATGCGTAATTCGAAGACAAGTGATTAAATAAATTTCGGACAAGCTTTTTCCGTCATTTTTCAGGTCAACTATCAGTTTCCGGATGTCAACGGATTTTTTTTTTGTGAGGAGCAGACATTTTCCTGTTAATTTAATCCACAAATTGTTGAAATCTACTGATTTAGGCTAAATAAAGTTCATTTTACCGTATTTATCGCTCAGACCCCTGGAAATTGTCTTTGCTGAGATTCAATTCACGTTTCTGCGTTTGACAGACTGACATATAACTGTTTACTTGACTAATATTTGACAAAGGCCTCAGTGTACGGACAATTTTTTGACGTCGTTTTTGGGACTTTCTATACAAAATGAATTGGATTATTTTTAAGGTTTAATTCATAATCATTTTTAATACTGATCTACAAAAAGGACAAGTTTCTGCAGCGAATGATGTAATTGTAGTATTTTTATTGACTGAAAAAGTGCACTTTTTGATTGTTTGGACTTCAAGATACGTGCTGTACGGACAATTTTTTGATACAGTGTACATACCTACCTACCTAGGGGCCCGGCGCTGTTCGACGATCCGGAGTCAGCGTCTTTACTTGCTACCAGCCAAAGTTCTCATCAACTGTGCAGATTTCAGCGGCTAAACTACGCCTCCACAAGCTTCTGGGCCTGCCCCTTCTTCGATGCCCATCTCGATTTCAGTCAAGCGCCTCTCTGCAAATCTCGTTTCTGTCTACTCGCAACGTGTGCCCTATCCATCTCCACTTACGTTCCCGAATCTCGAATTTTAGCGCCGTTTGATGACACCGGCGATCTAGTTCCACGTTTGAGATCCAGTGACCAGGCTACCAAGCGCGGATGATGTTCCGCAGGCAGCGATTCACAATAAAACTGGCAATTTTCGGGTCGTCGCCGCATAAGTGCTCCAAATTTGCACCCGTATAACAATACCGATTTGATGTTTGAGTTCAAGATTCGGATTTCCGTTCGTAGAGAGAGCGTGAGCGACAGATGTTTGGGAGACTCGCAAATGCAAATCAGGCCTTTCTGATCCGGTTTTAGAGTTTTTCTTGGTGCCACCATCAGGTGGCCCACTATTCTTCGACTGTTCCGCTTGGAGAGTTCTGAGTCTCTGGCTGCAAGATACTGGAAGAACTCCACTTTCTCAACCTGTTGCCCAGCTACCACGAAATTGGAAAGATTTTCTGTGAAGAATTTCATCGACTTGATCTTTCCGACCTTGACACTGAGACCTGCTACTGCTGCCTTGGAGATTTCGTTGAGGTCGTCGAGTTTGCTGTGCATGTCTTGTTGTCTTTGGGAGAGCAAAACAATATCGTCATCCAGGTCAAGGTCATCCAGTTGCTCCATTGTCAAAGGATTTCACGACAATCCTCGGTTTGGTCTACAGTCAATCGATCCAGTCAAGATAACATCCATTACGATGGGGAAGAGTAGCGGTGATAAAATACATCCTTGCCTCACTCCAGCAGTTACCGGGATTGGATCAGACAAGACACTGTCGTGCAGGACTTGCGACGAAAATGCCTCGTACTGTGTTTCAATTAGATGGACTAGTTTCTCTGGGAGTCCTCGTCGCCTTAGAGCCGCCCAGATGTTTTCATGGTTAAGTCAGTCGAACGATTTTTAGCAATCAACGAACACCAGCAGAAGAGAGTCATTGATTTGTTCCAGTGTGATTCGTACCGTTGTGACGTGGTCTACACATGATCTTCCAGATCGGAATCCAGCTTGTTACCGTCGGAGTTTTGCGTCAATATTCTCCTGGGTTCTTAGTAGGATCACTTTGCTGAGTACTTTGAGAGTTGTATAGATCAAGGTTATGCCTCCCCAGTTTCCGCGGTCGGTCAGGTCTCCTTTCTACAAGACCTTTACGAGAATACCCAACACCCAGTCGACCGGGAATGTTGCAGTATCCCAGATGTCAGCGGAAAGGCTTAGCACCATTTATGCTGACAAGACAGGGTCGGCTTTCAGCATCTCAGCAGAAATGCAATCGATTCCAGGTGCTTTGTTGGATTTCATGGCTTTGGTTGTTGCTTCTATTTCAGCCAGCGAGGGTGCTTCCGAGTTAACGCCATTAATGCGACTTACTGGTGGCGCTTCGAGCTGCGGATTCTGTTGGCCATCGCTATTTGTGACTCGGAAGAGTTGTTCAGTCCAACGTGTGAGCTGATCTGTTTGATCTGTCAACAGCTGAACTGCTCGGTCTTTCAGCGTCATTCTTGCGTTAGTCCGGCGAGAAATTTCATATAGTAATCGGATATCTCCAATGGCGGCGGCTTTTTCTCCCTTTGTTTGTCCAGGCTCTCATGTCTCGTCTACAAACTCGTTTAACTACCTTTTCCAGCCCCGCATATCGTAGGCGGGCGGCTGCTTTGGCTGACCCGGTGCTATGACTGCTCAATTCCGACTTTCGCATACCTCCGATCATTGACCAACCCCCAGGTTTCAAAGGACATTCATTCACTTCTTCTTCCACAGACGTTACCAAGAGTACCATGTCTCGTCGTTATAAAGACATTCTTGATTCCACACCACTGTTCTTCGACTGTTCCGCCTGTAGGCAGTTCTGAGGCGCGGGATTCAAGATGTTCAACGTATGCCTTTTCACCTCTTGATTCTCCAACCGGCGGACGTTCGTATCGACACCCGACTTTCTCCTCGCGCCGTTGGATACGCGCAACTCTCAGTCGTATCTCACCAAGGACGAGGTGGTGGTCAGATGCAATGTCTGCGCTTCGTTTGTTGCGGACATCAAGGAAGCTTCAACATTTTCGGCTGATTCAGATGTGGTCAATTTAATTTTCTGTTCGGCTATCTCGGGATACCCAAGATACCTTATGTACCGGTCGATGGTAGAAGAGCGATCCACCAATCAACAATGTCAGCCTTCGGAATTTTTTCAACCACGCTGTTCAATTGGCTTTAAAATTACCCTTTCTCCTGCATATCGGCATCGTCAGTTGGCGTATAACACTGGACCATTGTAAGATTTCTAACCCGTATTCTGAATCTCGCTACGATTATTTTTTCGTTTATCGGTTCCCATTTTATGAGGGCCGCAAGGGCCTGCGAGCTTAATAGGAAACCAACTCCCCGTTCCCGAGTAGCGTGTTCTTCTTGTATGCCAAAGTAAGGTACTGTTGCCTGTTTATGATTTCTGTACCATTTTATAAATTCTGTAAAGAAAATTTTCCGCTGAACAACTGTGTTTAAAATCATAACTTCGTATCTTAGAAGACAAAAAAGTTATCAGGTATTCAAGGAGGGCATGTCGTTTGGCATTGAAAAATAATAAATACAATTGACATCACTGCTGGGTGCCTAGCAAGGTATTGCATGACTGATTTTTATGCAATACTTCGCGAGTCACCAGCAGTGATGTCAATTGAATTTATTGTTTTTCGATGCCAAAAGACATACCCCTGTTAAACAGCTAATTACTTTATTGTCTAATGAGATACGAATAAATGGTTTTGGACAAAGTTGTTCAGCCGAAAATTTTCTTCAAAGAATTTATAAATCGGCACAAAAAACATGAGCAGGCTTGGTTCCACAAAAGAAACAAAAATGATGTTGATTTTTCAATACAAAATATTCATTAATCCCATACAAACCTAAAAGTTCAAATTAACTTATTTAACCGTTAATTATACAATCTGCAAAAAAATCATGGGTGAGTTTCGAACCAAGCCGAAGCTTTTTAGACCCCAGGGTTTGAAAAATTCATAAAGGACCCCAAATCCACTCAGTCTAATACCACTACATACCACCACGAAATCTGCAAACTTTCAAAAATTTATAATATTTAAAAGTACGAGCATTTTTAAAATAAAATGAGCCATGTAGAAAAATTTGCGAAAAAAAAACAATTATAACAAGAAGTGTCATATCTCATGTGTTAAAAATTGTCATTTGACCTCCTCCGTTTCGATTAGTGCTAAAAGAGCACGGAAAGGCCGTGAGACCGTTGGGAAGGGAAAAGAGTTAAGAAACTTTTAAGATCTGAAATCCATTTTTGTATGTATGTATGTTGGTAACCCACCATGGGTGCACGGATTCACCGCAGTTTCTGCCTAAGTATGAACGTGCATTCTTTAGATTTTACGTTCGACAAATCTTACCTGTCGGCCACTTATGGGATTCGAACCCAAACGTTTCGAACCCAGTACCCCTGGCATAGGAATTATGTTCGTCAAGTTATGTCGTGAGACGGAATACTATGTAAATAAAAAAAAATTAAATAAAATAACCCCTGGCATACCAAAACCAGACTCGCGCCAGCCTACCTGCTAGTCCACATCTGCGCTTACTTTTAAGATCTGAAATCCATTTATGTTGAGAAATTGCTTGGATTTTTGAAAGATGAACCTTGATTTAGGAATTGATTAGTCTTAGAATTCAGAATAACAGGATCAAAAAGATTTTGAAAAATATATTTTTTCTTGATTTGTAACCGGTTGGTTACAAATCGTTTGATTTTTGTCTTCTTTTGTAGTTTTGAATGTTAAGCTCTAGAAAATTCATGTTTCTTGTTCAGTCTGACACCAAGATAGCACCACAGTAGGCTACATATGCTGCAAGCTGCTGTCAATTAACAGAGGAGGAAAAGGAGGAAAGAGAAAGAGAAAATGGAAGGCGAAAAGGAAGCTTGCTTCCGTAAAAATCGCGCTCTTCTGTACCAGGCGTCCGTGTGTGAAGTCAAGTTCCTGTTGAGTGTTTGTGAACGTCTACGGAATTCACCCGGATACCGGATTGTCTTCGTCACGGCTCGGCCCGCAGACCCCTTGTGGTCTCGCGCCTAACACGTAAAGGACCAGCATCTTCGTCCTCGGGTTCTGCGGATCCCTAACTCTAAAGGAGGACTTCCCTTCTCGGCCTGTCCGGATACGGGGCACTCTCGTGGGCAGGCCGATTAAAAGCCAAAGAAGGAAGACGCCTGCAACGACCGAGTCCAGCAACGCCCGCTGGCGCCGATGGTTTCGGCACCCCGTTGATACGCCCTTAAATCGACGGCCCTCCTGTTTCCGGAACTGGATTTCCGGAACCACGACGTCGCGACAGAGCAGCAACAGCAGCACAATCACGGTTAGTTAAACAATTACACGCCACACAAGACACAGAACATTGTTTTATACACACAGACAACACGCCACAAGGAAACGTTAATAAAAACGCAAAGTAACATGAAATTTCCCGATTCGTTGTATTTTACCCGAAAAGTCCTTGGTTACCCAGTAGCCAGCCGGCCCTGAGGTTCCGTACTCTTCAAGTACCTTGCCTTGGCTGGTCTAGCCGCTGCTTATATATCCGTAACAGATTGATTACGTAAAACGGTTTTTTTTAATGATGATGATGATCATGATGATGATGATGATTGTCCCACCTCATTCCCCTACACAGATTTGAGCTGGTCGAGTTATCTTTATGACAATTTTAATATGAATGAATATTCTATCAGAATCAGTATACAAATGAAACTGGCTGAAACCTGGCTGATTTCTGTTTTGTGCTTGCAATGCTTATTCAAAGTTACTTTTTTTAAATCTAATATTATATCGCGCGCGTGGCTCAAACATATGTAAAGTCTACATATTCTTTATTTTTAACTCTACTTTACTGACGGCAGAAAGCCGCAAAGAAAATAATAACAAAAGCAAATATCATCATCATAGGATCAGACGAAAACCATGTTTTTCTTGTCTATTCACTTTTTTTAAAAAACCTTCTCTTTTTATGTGTGAAATACAAAGTCTCATGAACTCAGCCAAAGTATGAGCACATTTTATTTCTCACGGTTATGAATTGAAGTCGCTTAAACCTTTATAGTATAATGAGTTTTGAGTTGCGCTGAGGATAATAGTGGGTGTTCTCACTTCCGAAGCATTTCTAGTGTTATATCTATGGATATTACTTCCTCTGATTATACGGATACTTAAATACGATGGCAAAAAGCTATTTTTAATTTTTAATTTTTTATATTTGTTAACACTTTCGAATACCAAACATAAAAAAAAACTATCCAAAACCTCAGAAACGTTTTCGTGTCATCATTTAAAGAAGGTTTTCAACTCTTCTGAATATGAGCTTTTCCATTTATCGAGCAATGAATTGAAGCCGTTCGTTTTACTGAGATATTTGTCAAATTATTCATGAGTTCATAGGGCCGGAACAAATATCAAATTCTTCTTTTGCCCCTTCGATTTTATATCTAAAGTTTAAGGTATTTTATTGAAAAATTTGATAACGTCTTCAAAAATACCAACTCGAAAGTTAATCTTCACATGATGGGAATTGTATAACATTTTAAATTCCAGATTTTATCAAATTTTCGATCAAAACAAACTCGATTTTTCAATTCTCTGCAATGAGGATTCGATGCAAGATTAGTTCATGCAACATTTTGTTCAATTTGTTCATTTTATTGAAAGTTTGGACGCACAAGTTTCATGAATGTGGAAAAAACAAATTCAGTGGTATTAGTTTAATATCCTTTTCATTAAACCCAGAGTTATGAAAACCAAATGTACCTGACTTATTCCAGAAAGCATGTTTTCTCCATAAACTTTCCAACCGGATGCGTGACAACCGACAGACGCACATCAGTTCCGGTTGTCTTTCCAAAAAACAGCTATTTTTCCATTTATTTTCGTCATCGGGTTGTGTTGTGTGTCCTTTTTTTATCTCCCGACAGATCCTAACAGCATTATCCTTGGTCCATCGTCGGGGGGATCCGGGCTGGATACGCTCGGGGATTTCTATGTCTACGTAGTGATACAAACATCTATATATCGTAGATTAGGGTGTTTCAATCGAGCGACATACAGTTAAAAAGACCAAAATCTTTTTTCAGAAGAACCTAATTCGCTTCCAGAATTAAGTCATGTTTGTTTTCAAATTGTGTGTTTATTCTGAATAATTCAAGAAAAGTTTTCCAAAAATACTTGAAACACCCTACTGCACCCTTGCTTCAAAATTGGAAAAGGGTACAGTTTTGGGAACACGCGGTTCGGTTGTTCTCAAAAAAGGTTGAATAGGGATATCCCTAGGCAGCCGGTTGTCTTTACTTCGCAATGGAAAATGTCCTCCCGTGTTTGTCAGGAAATATCAACTCAGTTGATGGTAATCGTTCGAGGTTATGGTTCACAGCATCAGCCCATTCGATATAATACTAGATGCTACCTAGAGGTTGGCACAATTTGGATACATGCTCTCAGGGCATTGCAGATCGGTTCAGCGTAATTTTAAATATTGTTCTATCTTCGACATCTTCCGATAGTGAGGTTTTGAACTCGTTTATTCTATTATGCTCTAGCCTTCGGAAGTGACTTTGTTTTTTTTATCTGATAATACATAGGTACATTTCGTTTGTTTGGCTGTTTGGCAGAGAGAACAGAGACAATTTTTCATAAAAATTATGTTGGATTACCTCATGGCTAGCGGACTACAAGGTTTTTGACTGCTCAAGACCACCAAATTTAGGCAAACAACTTTTGCTTTTAATTTACATAAACAGCTCACCGGTGGATCTATGATGTGAAAATTTCGTTAAGAAATTCTAATTGTGCTATCCGTTGGCTTGAAAACAAGGAATTTTGGAAAAAATTCTTGGCCATCAAAGAAAATACTGTTTGCATACATTTGTGGGTCTCAAGGAGTCAAAAACCTTATGGCCCGCAGGCCACAACTTTTTGACAATGAAGGCTCCCAAATATATGGAAAAGTTTATTCGTTTAAATTACATAAACAAATTTAGCTTTAAAACAAGGTTGTTTTGGTAAGAATCCTGACAACCCATGGCTTAAAAGCTTATTTGAGAGATCCAACAACGCTGGGATTCAAATTATTTTACGTCATTCCAACATGTGATCGATAAAGTTTCAATACTTTTTCAAGTCACTCGAAGTTTATGGTTACCTAGATTATTTTTTCTTTCTGTAGCTGTATCTTATATTTCACAAAAAATGCTGGCCATTCAAACTTGTCACCTCAAGCGCCTACAGCCGATTGGCGAAATGATTTTTTTTATTCTTTAGAAACGATTCATACCTCGAGGTTTTAAAGGTTTTTATTTTTTTAAGCGATTATAGAAGAGATATGATTAAAAGAATTATAGAAGATGATCTTTTTAAGAAAAGATAGATTTCGATCATGTAGTCCAAGTCTACCACAGCTAAAACATCCCTCACTGGAAAGTTTTGTGTTTTCTCTCGAGCCCGAAAGGAATCTTTTAAGTTCGTTCTGGCGAAGAGGTGGTCCTCACATGACCAAACAATATGCTCAATGTCACGTTAACCTAGGCCGTAACTGCATAAATTGCTGCCCGAAATATTCATACGATAGAGTACCGCATTCAAGAACTAATGATTGGACATGAGACCGTAAAATAAACGAATAAATTCGCGATTCAGGTTCAACCGATTAAACCGAAGTTTAAGGCTAACCTTTGGGGTAATCGTGTGGAACCACCGACCCAACTCATCCTCGTTCCGTCTGCACTGCCAGTTGACAAGAGAGTTTCTCCCAGCCAAGATGGCGAAAGGTATAGTAAATAAACATATCTAATGAGTCCTGTTTAAAGAACATACGATTTGCTAACAAAGCATGAAATAATTTTATTGGGAAAAAGTTTTGGGAAAAAGTTGAAAATCCAAAAAATTAAACATGATTTCAATTACAAACCCCATTCGATTTTGGCACCACGCCCTAGCATTTTGTGTTTCCGAAATCGAAATCGATTATTTACATAGTATACCGTCTCACAACATAACTTGACGAACATAATTCCTATAATTCACACGGTCCATGCCCAAGTAACACAGATCAAGCTAACTAGCATTTCGATGTTTTATTATGGTTTTATTATAGCTTTTTTTGTGCAGCTCGTTTTATGATGGTTTTATTATGGTCATGCAAAATGCTTATATTTTTGAATCAACCATCTGTTTTTAGATAGTTTTGAAAACGCTCATAAATCTTCCATTAAACATACTGTTTTAGTTATTTAGAAAGAGTTAGGAATGCTTTGTTTAAACTATAATAAAACACAAACTTAGAAGTTTGCTCCAAGCTTTCTTTTGCATGTTCTATAATAGCACTCAGTGCCTGATTATTAAACCGCCATAAAACTTAGTGACAGTTCTCGATCAAGATGTCAAATCAGGACACGCTCAGATTAGATAGCACATATTTGAATTAGAATTCCCATTTTTACACATTTTTGATAAGTTCTGTGTGTTGATTTTGAGTTAAAATAATAAAAAATTATAAAAATCTATGAAAACTCCGAATTACCGGAAGTGGAATGAATAACTCTACAATATGAGTATTGAGTGAAAGAGTTCAAATAGGAGGAACAAAATTTGTTGCTTGACGCCATCATTAGTATAAGATGGCGGCTTCCGCTTTTATTTTCAAAGTTGTAAATAACTGAAAATATCATGAAACCTTATTAAAATTGTTATTAGGTGAAAGTAATAAACGAGTAAAAGTCGAATTTCGTTGTCCGTCGCCATCTTAAATTCCAAGATGGCGGCTACCACTCAACTTGAAAATACTGTAAATGACTGAAAATCGCCTCAAACCCTTACAATATGGGTGTTAGTTGAAAGAAATGAACCAGTAAAAGTCGAAGTTCGTTATTTGACGCCATCCGAATTCAAGATGGTGGTTTCCACTGAACTTTAAAATGTTGTATATGACTTATAATCGTATGAAACCTCAACAATATTGGTATTGGGTAAAAGGGCTAAACGAGTAGTAGTCGATTTTCTCTTTCCGCTTTACTCTGAAATGCTGTAAGTGACCCAAAATCGCACAAAGCAACCACAATACAGACCCCGAGCGTTTTTGGCAACATTCGATTTTGAAAACATCCGATTTTGGCACATGTCCCTAAATCAAACAAATAACAGAAACAACATAACCTTATAGTTTTCGCTTTAATAGGACCAATACAATTTAGACATATTAGCATGATAGACATAATACAATGACATAAATAGCAAATGGCAAAAAACAAAAACTATCGACAAAACACGAAAAGCGCTAAATGCATCAAAAACATGATAAAAAATGTAGTACAAAGTAAAAACAAAGTTGGGGAAAAAATCGTTCGATTTGAACAACACAAAATGTTCGAGCAGGTTGCCAAAAACAATCAGGGTCTGGTTCTTCTAGTTTATCCCTTTCAACGAATACCAATATTGTAAAGCTTTCGTGCGGTTTTTAGTCATTTGCAGAATTTTAAAGCTCAGTGGAAGCCGCCATCTTGGTTTCAAGATGTCGTTTGATAGAAAACTTCGACTTCTACTCGTTTGGTCCTTTCACACAATGCAAATATTGTGGGTGTTTCATGCGGTTTTTAAGTTATTTACAGCATTTTAAGGTTCAGCGAAAGTCGCCATCTTGGATTTCAAGAGGATCTGATAGAGAAATTCCACTTAAACTGATTAAGCCATTTTACCCAATGACCATATTGTGGGAATTTCTAGTGACTTTCAATGATTTCAATCATTTTATAGTTCAGTGGAAGCCGCAATCTTGGATTTCAAGATGACGCCTAATTGCGAAATTTGTATTCTACTCGTTGATCCTTTTCAACTTATACCCATATTGTGGAAGTTTCATGTGACTTTCAGTGATTAACAGCATTTTAAAGTTCAGTGGAAGCTGCCATCTTGGATTTCAAGTTGACGTCCGATAGCGAAATTCGACTTCTTGTAGTTTAGCCCTTTCACCAAATACCAATATTGTGGGCCTTTCATGCGATTCTCAGTGACTAACAGCATTTCAAAGTTCAGCGGAAGACGCCATCTTGGATTTCAAGATGGCGTCGAAAAGAAAAAAATCGGCTTCTTCTAGTTTATCCCTTTCAACCAATACCCATATAGTGGTTGTGTAATGCGACTTTTTGTCATTTACAGCATTAAAAGTTCAGCGGATGCCGCCATCTTGGATTTCAAGATGGCGTCTGATAGCGAAATTCGACTTCTAATCGTTTAGCCCTTTCACCCAATACCAATATTGATGGGGTTTCATGCGATTTTAAGTCATTTACAACATTTGAAAGATCAGCGAAAGCCGCCATCTTGGATTTCAAGATGGCGTCAGACAACGAAATTTGACTTCAACTCATGAGTTATTCCACGGGTGATTAACAACCAATCCGTTTTTATTTAAAATGTATGTCCTCATTTACTGTACTAAGGATTAACAACTCAGAAATTAGGAACTCATCCTAAGCGTGTAATTATTTGGCTTGCGAGAGAAACGTCAAATCGTAGCTTTTTTTGGGGTCATCATTAAACCATAATAAAACTATGAATTGACTCACGCCATGTTGGTTGCAAAATCGAAGGGCACAAAATGACGCCATGTTGATGGATTCACAATGCAAGCATTGGAAAATATTTTTTCAAGCCCATTTTCCATCAATTCCATCATGATTTACCATCAGATTTGACGAGGCGCATTTATTTTAAGATACTATTTCATACACATTTTACCTAAAATCTTGACTGGCAGTACAAAAGAGGCTCATAATATGGTTAAAACATTGGTATTTTGGCTATTAATTTTACCAGATCAAAAATATCTCAATAATGCAATCATCATTCATCAACCATTATGGTTGCTGGAAAAAAAAATAAAACTCCGAGAACTCACAGTATCGAAAAAAAAACAAAAATTCCTAACATGTTTTATAATAGCTTTTTAAAAGCTTTGCTGACCAACATTGATGACCAACAATGATACGTCATGATGACGTTTCTAGGGTAGGGCCAAATAGCCTAATTTTGGCTTTATTAGAGTCCAGGTGATGTTATAGAATGCGCTTTAGCTTTTTATGAAGATTAATGCTATAGTCCAAACAAAATTTTGCTAACCGTTATAAAGCTAAAATTGTTACTTGGGTGGCAACCGTTCTCCAATTTCTCGGGCACCCCACGTTCGCCAGATCACGCTCCACTTGGTCTAACCACCTCGCTCGTTGCGCCCCCGCTCGTCTTGTTCCTACCGGATTCGTAGCGAACACCTGTTTTGCAGGACAGTCGTCCGGCATTCTCGCAACATGTCCGCCCAGCGTATCCGGCCAGCCTTCACCACCTTCTGGATACTGGGTTCGCCGTAGAGTAGCGCGAGCTCGTGGTTCATCCTTCGCCTCCACACTCCGTCCTCCTGTACGCCGCCAAAGATGGTTCTTAACACTCGTTGCTCGAATACTCCGAGTGTACGCAGGTCCTCCTCGAGCAATATCCATGTCTCGTGCCCGTAGAAAACAACAGGTCTAATGAGCGTCATATACAGGTTACACTTCGTGCGAGGGCTTAGTCTTCTCGACCGCAGCTGCCTGTGGAATCCATAGCAGGCACGACTTCCACTGATCATTTGCCGCCGGATCTCACGGCTTCTGCCATTGTCTGCGGTCACCAGTGAGCCGAGATAGACAAAGTCTTCGACTATCTCCAGCTCGTCGCCGTCGATCGTGACCTTGTTATTACTGGACAAGCGGGTTCGGTCGGACTCGGATCCGCAGGCCAGCATGTACTTCGTCTTGGACGTATTAATCATCAACCAAATCCTTCCTGCTTCGCGTTTCAGTTTGCGGTAGATCTCCTCCACCGCCCGCAGATGATCTGCCGACTATATCAAATTCATCGGCAAAGCAGATTAGTTGACTGGATCTGTTGAAAATCGTGCCCCGCATTTCGCCCACAGCTCGTCGAATGAAACCCTCTAGCGCCACGTTGAACATCATGCAGGATAGACTATCACCTTGTCGAAGCTCCCTGCGCGATTCAAATGAACTCGACAAATCACCCGAAATCCGCACACAGCACTGCGTATGTTCTCCATGTCATTTTTTGATTATTTTGTCATTTTAATGTTTTTTTTTGTATTTGTTTTTTGATTATATGAAATTCTCAACATTTTTTGTCATTCTTGAGTGCTTAATCATTTTTTTTAAAGAAATTTTTGTTTTTATTGTTGTATTTTATCACCATTTAAGAACGTTAAAACGTATTTATGATCTTTGTTATAACGAAAACTACAAGGCAATTTCGTTCCAAAAATACGTTCGATTTTGGCACATGTTCCAAAATCGAATGTTGTCAAAAACGAACGGGGTCTCAAATCAAATAATTACAGATAAACAACTTTGGGAATGTGTTTCATTACTTAAATCTCATAGAGAACCATCATAGAGAAACTTTGAAACTGAGACTACCTTAGGTAAGTTGCTTATTTCAGCAAATAGAGATCCGCCAGTTCTCTTCTGTCAAGACGCAGCTTAACTTTAATATCGTTTCATTTTGAGGTGTTTTTGAAGATAATCTCTAAATCAATAAATAAATTATACTTACGCTGTTTTGCTACATCACGTCGGGGAGCCATACAATCTGAGCGATTACGGCATAAGCTGAGTGTTCGCTATTTTCGGCTGCCCGCATTGCTGTTGCAAAAACAAATCTTCTCCATAATTCCTTTAGATGGAGCGAAACGAAAACATTGGCAGACGTAGAGGCAAGCATTTAGTTCGCTCGTAGCACGCACTTCTTAACAGCGAATTATCCTGCACACAACGAACTTCCAACAAACGCCCCCTACATGACTTTTCGGCGGGGCCATAACTTGTCGGAGATATAAATAACGAGACTAAACCAGGCAGTGGAGGAATGTGACATAATTTTCGCTATCTTTACACTGAACTCAGAATGTCCTTGCCAGCCGATTTCTTCATTGCTAAGTGCTATCAGTTAAGCAGACACATACAGCGTATATTCTCACTGACATAATAGCCTAAGATTTACGCGTGACGTCTCGATGTGATGCTCAAGCCGTCATATTTTTTTAAGGTGACACACCTCGATGTCCGTTAAACAGGCACCCTTGACATTGAAAGTACCACTTATCTTCGGGCCTGTTCAGCAGTTTGACCAAACTCGTGCTGCTCTTACAGAACACCCGATTGGCCCCACTCATCAGCTAACCAAGCTCAGTCGAATGAAAGAATTTTCAATTTACACTCCCAAGCTGACTGAGAACCGACGTCGACGGCTTTTGCCAATCAGTCACAACACACGCTATGCTCACATTAATTACACATTTTGCTCGTAAAAACATGGAACCTTCCACATACACTCTCTCTCCTATACTCCCACCTCCGCTGTCAAATTTTCCCAGCATAACCCCGAACCGGAATAGAGGTAACACCTTTTACTACCCCCCAATACCAGCAGCAGTAAAAAAACAGAAACGCCATACAAAAAGTGTAAAAAACCCACCCTTTCCCAAGGAGCTCCAGAAGAAAGTTTCAGCCTTTACTTTCTTTGGGCAGCAGACGAAGAACAACAAAACGAAAAAGAACCCTACAGCGCCACCAAGCACAAAACACTTCTGCCAGTACACGTTATGGCACACAGTAATAACAACCGGAAGAAGGAGAACGGTGGTTGAACCGCAGTGGCAGGAAGAAGAAAACGATTTACTCCCCACACCTCCTTCCACCTGTCGTTCGGTAGTTCTCTAAACAGACGCGCCAAGAATATGAAAATGACCCGATTTTCACGACGGCTCCCACGGAACTGAATCCGGCCAGGCTACCCGAAAACCGCAAAGCTTAGCTCTCCCAACTAGCCTGGCCCGGGTTACGTTACGCTGAAACAGAGGCTGTTGTGGAAAAAAAACATCCTCTCGCTTCCAGCCTTATCGTCGATGAGCGAGAGTATGTAGGTTCCCAGTTCCCATACAAGAGAAATAACGAGGGTTCTTCCCCCCACACAAAACAACTTTCCAGCGTCCCCAATCAACCTAATAAAATCGCGGGCGAGCTAATGGAGCAGCTTGGTGTTGGTTATGTCACAACTAGGTTGGTACCACCTATCTATAGAAGGTAGCGTCGCGTTTTTGTTTGGGTTCTCCGCGTTCCGGAACAGCAGCATGCAAACACGAGGAACTCATTCACGTGCTTGACGTGAGCAACCGGTCACTCGTCTATTTTTCTCTCGCTCTAGGGAACAAAGGGGAGACAATCGCAAATAGTGCGTGTTTTTCCACGTTTTTCCGATGTGGGTGGGTAACTCACAGCATAGATCAACACCAGGCGAATAGCTGTCGTCATGCCAGTTCGGTTTGAAACTGCCGCTGACTTGACGACGAGAAATCGTTTTAATTGTTTGCAAATGAGAGCTTAATTTTTCACATTTTCAGCTAACGTGCGTGGATTAAAATGAAATCACAAATATTCGTTGCTTAAAGACCGCTGTTAACTTTGTATGGAAATTTCAAATTCCAAAATTTTTACACTTCCTAAAACTTTTTACGGTAGTTATTGCTTACAGAAATCCAGTCCTGAATAAGCGCAACGGATTTCAATTTTGTATGGAAATTTAAATGGGAAAACAAATTTTTTCATTAAAAAAAACTCCAAAGATGTACTAAAAGTTCCAAAAAATATAACTTTGGATGAAAAATATTCCTTGATTCTTGCAGTACAATTTATGTGAACAAAGCATAAACCGAACATGTATCTACCCCAAAAAAGATATTTGATGTTATAGTTTTTTTTTCAAAATGTTTTTTTTTTAATTTTATCGTTTTTGGCTGCTTATTTGAAAGCTGTGTAACCGTAGGATGAGAATGAAAAATTTCAATGAATGCTTTGTATAGCCAGGAAATTTAGTGATTAATATAACCTTTGCAAAAACATGTCATGAAATTATAATAAGCTCTAGCAAGCAAAGTCTGCCATTTTTAAATAATCTTCAATGGATTCTGCTTATTTATCTAGGAATGGTTATGACTTTTTTCATGAAATGCTTAACTGCTTGTCATGTTAGCAAAAAATGAAGCTTAAGAATAGTCAAAACCAAAAATCAAAGACCAACTTCATTAAAAGCTTATTCTGGATCATTTTCTTGATAATTTAATGTGCAAAAATTTCTTCTTCCATACAAATATCCATACAAAATTTAAACGCGTTGCGTTTACTTTCCAAGGAATCAACCCAAGGCTGGTAATTTTCAGTCCATTTCATTTGAACCTGACCAAAGACTGGTAGTCGCTGTCAACAAAAGAATATCAAAGTCGTCTACGAATTGAATGGCCAATCAACAAAAAAGTCCTTTTTGGCAGCGATCGGATGAAGGGGAGAGGCGGGCTAAATGCGCATATTAATAAAAGTAGTCATTTTCTCCCATACTCCAAAAGATTGTAGTCTGAAAACTATATGCACATAAGCGGATGTCTGTTTTATATACATTAGAGCAATTTATCTGTTAAAATTTCTTACTGTTTTTGTAAAAATAATTTTATAAGAAAGTGGTGAAAATAGCCGATTTCCGAAACAGGGCGGGCCAAATTTGCATATTTATGTTTTTAGGTATATTTCATTTACACTTGCAATATTTTGATATTATTTAATTGAAAATGCTAGAAAGCATACGTCAAGGCTGAAAACGTTGGTGAAATTTAACATAGTCAGGTACACATGCCCTATGGTCATATTTCATGGTAATATTTTGTTCATATCGTATTTTTTCGGATCAGTATTGAGCTCTTCTTTTTTCACTGTCTGATTGTGATTTGAGCGTAGATTTAATGTTCCATTGATGAAAAGTCAAACATTTATAAGACTAATCTTTTTTTCTTGATAGGGGAACTGGGTATAAAATGCGCAGCCGGGACAAGATGCACCACTATCAGTATTTCACTAAACAAACATTGTTCAACATTTCTGAAAATGTCAGTATGTTCTTATTACACTTTTATGCGTTCATAAACATTTGTGGACCTTCCTAAGTTTTCTATATTGCGTAAATTTGACGAAAAACGAAAAAAAAATTTTTGGGAGCTTTTTTTGCAATTTTTCAACGTTTCTCGTAAGGAATTACGACATCTATCAGCGAAACATTTACCTGGCATCTGTTCCAATGATGAACATTGGTCTTGACAATCATCACAAAACGAAAAATTTCCTTATTCAATTATTTTTTTTATGTTATTTTTAACGATTTTTCATAAGCTCGTCTAGGCAGGACAAAACGCGTCATGTCTGTTTATCTTTAAGCATGTTTCATATTTGTTTAAATTTATATGAAGTTTTCATAACAACAATTTTAAGGATATTTATATGTTGAATTGGAAAACATAACTTGAATATAAGCGAATATGTTTGAAATTCCTAAATTTAATATTGATTTCATTAACTATTCACAAGAACGTCAGTATATCTGGCAGCACTGCGCGTTGCAATACATTTTTTCATCTGTGAAGTACACTCATCCGAAAAGGAAACGTTAGATTCACCTGAATTTTCACGTAGGCGCTCGTTACGTGAATTTTTGCTTGACTTACGTGAATCACTTAAAGGTCAATAAAAAACACTTGATCCTTACGTGAAACTCACATAATTATATTCTGTCAAAATGAAGTTACATTCGATTTACGTGAAAATCCAATGATCCGCCAAGTATAGACGGAATGGGTGCATTCTATGTGATGTTCACGTAGCCCTTAGGGGCCGTTCAGATACCACGTGGACAACTTAGGGGGGGAGGGGGGTATAGAAATGTCCACGCTTGTCCACGGAGAGGGGGGTTGGGGTTTGGGTCATGTCCACGTGGACATACTTACTTTCAAAATATTTTCTAAAGGTAAATAAGTATTAAGATGTTTCAATCAAAATCTTAAAATTGCAAAGCTTTCCAGTTTAAGTTTAAACAACTAGTAACCACTTGAAAGCAAGTCATTAATATAATAATTAAGAATTCAAAATTTTTAACATTATATCATTTCAGGAAATGCTTTTTCGTTTTTTTTTTAAATCAGCCATTTTAATAACAAAAAGGCAAAAAGTAGTGTTTTTTAGCTGTCAAATAAGATTAAGGAAAAAAAACAAATTTCAAATGTGTCCACGTGGACATTTGGGGAGGGGGGTAGAGGTTTGCCAAATGTCCACGCTTGTCCACGGAGGGGGAGGAGGGGGTCAAAAATCTCAATTTTCTGTCCACGTGGTATCTGAATGGCCCCTTAATGGGTCATTCACGTTAAATCTCTGTAAAAGAATACCGACTCAATATGGCGTGGTTCCAAGTTTTAGCACAGTTGTTACAGGCAAATAGAGACATTTTGAAGCTGTTTTTTGTAAGTATGAAGAATATAGCTGTTTGATTGTTATTTACAACCTTTTCTATTTCTTCTATTTAAACAGAATGTGGAATCGGGTCAGCTGCAACTTCAGATAACCGCTATGGAGGCACATCGATTTCGGGAAATGCCATTTTTTGGACGATGTTATTGTGCCAATTAAATGAAAAGTGAAAGTGTAAATTTTTATTTCAATGAAATCTATGTGAATAGCATGTAGCAGAACAAATCCCTTTTCACATTACGTTATCTTCACATACAACGCATATGAAAATTACGTGAATTCTGCTTGCTGTGTGAGCTCTGTTTGCTACCTGAAGTTCACGTAGGTTTCACGTGATTTTCATGGTGGCAAAAATCCATGTACATTTTCACGTAGCGTTCATGTGAAAAGTTTTTTCCGTGTAGGAAAGAAGTGTTTTTACCTGGCAAACACTTTCGGAGGCCCTTGAATTAATAAACACTTTTTTTTTAATATATCTTTATTCGTACCAATTCATCATTACATTTCTATTACATTAATACATTAAATTAGGTGTTCAGTTCAATAATGAACTTTCAGAGCCCTATAGTTAAATAATCACTAAAATTTATTTATTTGACTTAAATTTGCTGAGCGCAATCAAGCATGTTTATAAAGGAGAACATCCTGTAGTATAAAAAATATTTTAAACTTAAAACTAAAAACTAAAGCTATCCTAAAATTAAACTAATTGTAGAGAGAGCGAATCTCTGCGATGGAAGACTGCATCGATTTGCCTCTGAAGTTGGAGATGATTTTGTTGGCCATCTCTCCAATCGATTCAATGCCCGCAATCCGATGAAGATCTTCGGTGCTATGCCAAGGTGGGAGCCGCAAAATCATTTTCAGAACCTTGTTCTGAATCCTCTGGATGGCCTTCTTCCTCGTCGCGCAGCAGCTAGACCAAATCGGAACTGCATACATTATCGCTGGTCGAAACACTTGCTTGTAAATAAGCATCTTATTCTTCAGGCACAGTCGGGATTTCCTGTTGATGAGAGAATAAAGAGATTTAGTGTATTTATTACATTTAGATTGAATATCTTCAATGTGATTTTTAAAAGTAAGATTCCGATCAAGTGTGAGTCCCAAATACTTCACGTGATCAGACCATTCTAATGAAACCCCATTAAAGGTAATGGAATGATTTTCATTAGGTTTTAAAAATTTAGCTCTAGGCTTATAAGGAAATAAAATAAGTTGAGTTTTGGAAGCGTTAGGAGAAATTTTCCACATTTTCAAGTAATTCAAAAAGGAATTTAAATTTTGTTGCAATCTACTGCGTACCACCCGTAAATTTCGACCTTTGGCTGAAAGCAAAGTATCATCAGCAAATAATCTTCTACCTTTTCCTTCTGGTACATCAGGAAGATCAGAAGTAAAAATATTATATAAAATTGGCCCAAGTATACTGCCCTGAGGGACACCAGCTCTAATGGGTGTCCTTGCAGAGCATGAATTTTGATAGCTTACTTGTAAGGTTCGGCTAGTCAAATAATTTTGAATAATTTTGGTGAGATATACAGGAAAATCAAATCCAGCTAATTTAGCTACTAAACCTTTGTGCCAAACACTGTCAAAAGCTTTTTCAATATCAAGAAGAGCAACACCAGTTGAATAACCTTCAGATTTGCTAGCGTTAATCATATTAGTTACACTCAAAAGTTGATGTGTAGTAGAATGTCCATGACGAAAACCAAATTGTTCATCAGGGAAAATAGAATTCTGATTAATGTGAATCATCATTCTATTCAAAATAAATCTCTCAAATAGTTTACTTAAAGAAGGAAGCAAACTAATTGGTCGATAACTTGAAGGCTCTGAAGCACTTTTTCCAGGTTTCAAAATTAGAGTTACTTTGGCATTTTTCCATTTATTGGGAAAATAGGCCAAGTGAAAACATTTGTTGAAAATCTTAACTAAAAAAATTAAAGTGCTTTCAGGCAACTTTTTAAGAAGAATATAGAAAATCCCATCTTCCCCTGGAGCTTTCATATTTTTAAATTTTTTGAAAATCAATTTAAGTTCATCAATATTTGTCTCACAAGAACTTTCAAACACATTTTGCTTAGATAGAATATCATCAAATTCTAGGGAAATTTGCGCATCTATTGGACTTACAACGTTTAAATTAAAAATTAAAAAAATTAAAAATTAAATATCTTGATAACTTTTTTTCACCAAAACCATATGGCTTTGAATTTACAAAAAACAAACTACATTCTTTTCAACTTACAAAAACAATCTCAAAGAGTTCCGATTTGTATAAATGAAATAACGATAGAACAAGTTTCTAAAGTTAAATACCTTGGATTACTGATTGATGAAAACCTTAGATGGAATGAACATATCAGTCAAATAATCTCTAAAGTTACCTCGTTTATTTTCGCACTCAAGAAGATTAGATGTTTAATTTCTGAAAACATAGCTTGGAATGTGTACTACGCTTACATACACCCGCACCTTGCCTATATGAATAGCATATGGGGATGTGCGGCTTCTGTTCATCTCAAACCTCTTGTTACTTTGCAGAATCGAGCGTTAAAAATTGTGAAGAAACTTCCAATTCTTTTTCCGACGAATCAACTTTACTCTGAAAATGTGCTTCCATTGTACATTTTAAATAAATTTGAAAATTGTATCCTGATTTATAAAATCCTTAATAATATGATCAAAACAAATATAACACCGACTTTTATATCAGAAATTCACTCTTATAATACAAGGAGTAATGCAAATTCCAATTTCTATATCACTAGAAGAAGATCAACAATAGCTTCTAATAGCTTTTTAAATAAAGCCCTAAATTTGTTCAACACTCTACCTCCTGATATAAAGAACATAGTTTGCCTTCCGCTTTTCAAATTCAAACTCAAAAGGTATCTGTTTAATGAAAATCAGCCTAGTAACACCTACCCACCTTGATGAAACCTTACTGTACATAGCTGGTATGACTAGTCGGGGGGTATGGAGTTACCAGGCTTTGCCGAAACCTAAGCAAATTTAAAACGCCTAGCCCTCCCAAGAAACTAGTTATCCACCGAAGCAACGCGAATGCAAGCGCGGTAAATCTTGCCAAAATATGGACTCTTGGGAGATTGGAAACAGGAAATGGTTTCCTAGCTACGCACAACCTGATGTGGGATATTTAAAATACCGCCTTTCCTATCCTCCGTTTCCATTTTCCTTTCCTCTGCCCCTTCCTTTACCCTTTCCTTTACCCGTTTCTTGACTATCCTTCCTATGAGTAGTAGTAATAAGCTTTAGTTATTAAAGATAAAACTAAGCCTTAAGTACACACACGCATTGATTGCTTTATATAAACTGAGTAGCCGACAACAGTTTACGAACTTATACGGTTAATAAAAGCTAAATAAAGTAAAAAAAAAAAAAAATAAAAAATAAAAAAAAAAATCATGAGCAGACTCAAATTGTTGGGCTAATTTTTGAGCTTTTTCTGAATTAGTTAAAAGAAGTTTATCCCCATCTTTCAAAGTAGGAATTGGCTTCTGGGGCTTTTTCAGAATTTTAGTTAATTTCCAAAATGGCTTTGAGTAGGGTTTTATGTCCTCTACTGCTTTAGCAAAATTTTTATTACGGATGAAATTTAAACGACGTTTGATCTTTTTTTGAAGGTCGCAATAAATAAATTTCAAATAAGGATCCCTAGTACGTTGATATTGGCGTCGACGAATGTTTTTCAGTCGTATCAAAAACTGAAGATCATCATCAATTAAAGGTTGATTAAATTTATGTTTAACTTTAGGTATTGAAGCGGCTTTAGCATTGACTATTGAAGTTGTCAAATTTTCTACAGCCAAATCAATATCTAGTATTGAATTCAATGGAACGTTTACATTCAAATAACGTTCAATAAAATTTCTATATTGCTCCCAGTCAGCTTTTTGAAAGTTAAAAGTTGATTTTAAAAGGTTTTCAATGGGACTTTGGGATAAAAAAAATGTTACTGGAAGGTGGTCTGAATCGAGGTCCGCATGAGTAACTAATTGACTACAATGCTCGCCTAAATCCGTTAGAACCAAATCAATTGTGGAGGGATTTCTAATTGAAGAAAAACAAGTATGCCCATTAGGATATTCAACAGTATAATAACCTGCAGAGCAGTCATTAAACAAAATATTCCCATTTGAATTTGATGAAATATTATTCCAAGATCGGTGTTTTGCATTAAAGTCACCAATAATAAAAAAAATTAGATTTATTTCTGGTGAGTTTTTGTAAATCTCCCTTCAAAAAATTTTTCTGTTCACCGCTGCATTGGAAAGGCAAATATGCGGCAACAATTTTAATTTTCCCCATAGAAGTTTCAAATTCAATTCCAATTGTTTCTAAGACTTTTGTATTGAAAGAAGGAAGAAGTCTAAATTTGAGACGACTATTGATGACAATAGCTACACCCCCACCTTGTCGATCAAGTCGATCATTTCGTAAAATTTTAAAGAAAGCATTGCTTTTCAAGTTATTGTCTGGCTTTAAAAAAGTTTCAGTGATGGCAGCAATATGTATGTTTTGAGTTTTCAAAAATAAAAAGAATTCATCTTGGTTAGCCAGCAAAGATCTAGCGTTCCAATTCATAATATTCAAACATCTATTTGGATCCATGAGGGAATCGCAAAGTCATAATAATTTTGTTAGCATAATTAAAAGAAGTTTGGAAAGCTTCATACATTGAATTTGCTTTCAACATAAGTTGCATCATTTCCATTAAATTTTGATGCAAAAATTTTAATTTTTCCTCAGTAATCTCACCCAAATCAACAAAATTGTTAGGGTCAAAAAAGTGAAGGAGAAGAGCAAGTATTAGAATTTCGGGGATTTTCCCAAGCCTTCGCATGAACGTTGAGACTTGGTTTTTCCCCATTTTTATTAGTTAAACCTGAAGAGGGCAACCCATTTTCAACCACCTCTGAGAACGATAAACAACGAGTTTGGGGCGCAGATTCAGCCCAGGTAACATTAAAATCACTTCGAGCATTATCAAGACGTGATTCCAATGTAGGCCGAGGCTGACTGCGAACAGGCAGATTGTTTGCCGGTCTGACGTGTGAAGACGAAAAAGAGGAAGGAGGAGAAGAAACTTTTCTGGAAGCTTTGGGATTTTTCCTAGAAGCAACAATTTTTGCCCTAACGGGACATTCTAGAGAATTCGAGGAATGATTACCTGCGCAATTCGCACAAAATTCTGTTTTTGGCTTATCACCACCAAAAAGGCATTTAGATTTTTCATGATCGAATGAGCCGCAAAACATGCATCTGGCATTCATTCTACAATTTTTAGTGCCATGACAAAAAGCTTGACAACGACGACATTGCGTAATGTTTTGTAAAAAATTGGTAGAAGATTTACGAAAAGGTTCGAATTTGACTCGACAATGAAACATAAGACGAGCCTTTTCAAGAATTTGCAAATTATTAACCTGATCCTTTTTAAAATGGATCAAATAAAGTTCAGGAGCAAAACCAACACTACTGGTATTATTCGTGTTGGTTCTTTTCTTCATTTGAATTACTTGAATTGGAGAAAAACCTAATAAAGAATTTAATTCAGTTGTGATCTCATCCGGTGTCTGATCGCCGGTGAGACCACGAAGTACAACTTTAAATGGACGATCACTTCTAGTGTCGTACGTAAAAAATTGGTGTTTTTTATTATTCAAATAATTTAAAATTTTTTGAAAATCATTAAAAGATTCCGCCAATATATGAGCAGTTCCCCTTCGACCGATCTGAAAGGAATCTTCACATCCTTGACGGAAGTGACGATTTCTTTTCGAAAGGCATTGAAGTCAGGAATCGTGACCGTTATTGGTGGAATCTTTTCGTTTTTAAGAGTATAAGAAGAAGAAGGTTTCTTAGTACTCTTATCAGAATTAAATATGAATATTTCCTCATCACCGATGTTATGAAGGACATCGAATGAATTGGAAATTTCAACTTTTTTGGGCGATGGACCTGAATTAGGTTCGGCAATCCGTTTCCTACCGGCCCTTGAGCCAGCCGATGACTTCCCCATGCTGGAAAGAAAAGAGAAAATATGAATAAAAGAAATGAAAATAATTTTAGCACTGAAAAGTGCTGATTGAAATACAGGTAAGGAAAAAATAAATAATGTAAAATGTTCCTGCAGGTACACATCAACGATACGATGCTCCGGCGTACGTGTTGACGGCTCAACGGTACAGATGGAAGTGAATTAATAAACACTTATTAATCGTTAAACGGCGCGTTTGGGTACACACATATGCGCAGTTTGCCCCAAACGAAATGAAAATCACTCGACACGAATGCCATAAGGATGGTAAAGTGTCGTTAATAAAACTTAAAAAAAAAAAAGAAATGAAAATCATATTTTAGAAAGCCTTTCAAAATTTAACGATTAAGATGTATATAATTGGAATAATTGTTCCTGTTTGTATATTTCTGATGAAGAACAGTCCCATTTTCAAAACTATTGTCGAATTTACTGGATTGCATATTTAATTTACGAGTTATGAAAGATTCTTTTTAACGTGGGCGTCTTACCCCCAGTTCCCCTATAGGCATTTAGCCTGCCAAATATGGGCATTCAAAACTTGTCTCTTATTCCAAAATTTTATCATTTATAACTTTGCCAAAAGTTTAAAAGGGTGATACGGTCAAAATTTGGTCAATATCAACTTGACGCATTTCTTTCAATTTTGCATTTAAAAAACCTGAACACCCCTCATTTTGAAGGTGTGTGTGAGTGAGTGTAGAATGTTGCTCCTATTTCGATTTTGGAATTCACTCTTCAGTTGTCAAAATTCCATCCAAGGAAGAAGAGCAGCGTATCAAAATTTCGCTCGCGCATCGCGGAAATCCGAGTTACTCGCACGCAAAGCTTGCAAAATCGCTAAAAGTTGCCGAATCAACAGTTACAAATGTAATTAAAGTGTTTGGGGAACGTTTGTCGATAGCCAGGAAGTCTGAATCGGGGGGGAATCGAAAACCGGAAGCTGCTGAGACGACAAAGAGAGTTGCCAGTTGTTTCAAGCGAAACCCTAACCTCTCTCTCCGAGATGCCGCAAATAAGCTGGGTGTATCGTCTACAACCGCGCATCGAGCCAAAAAACGAGCCGGACTATCGACTTACAAGAAGGTAGTGACTCCAAATCGCGATGATAAACAAAATACGACGGCCAAAGCGCGATCCCGGAGCGACGATGCTGACGAAGTTTGACTGCGTGGTAACGGACGACGAAACCTACGTCAAAGCCGACTACAAGCAGCTTCCGGGACAGGAGTTTTATACGGCAAACGGAAGGGGAAAGGTAGCAGGTATTTTCAAGCACATGAAACTGTCAAAGTTCGCGAAAAATATCTGGTTGGCAACCAATAAATTTACGTGAAAGAGTGTTTGAATAAGGGGGCATCCATAAATTACGTAACGCTCCCAGGGGGGGTGGGGGGTAGGCTCCAGCGTTACGAATTGTGACATAGTGGAGAGGGGGAGGTATGCTCATCGTTACGTAACGATTTTTTCTTAAAAATTTCAGTTTACTTAATCGCAACTAATAGCTTTATTGATGTCATGCAAATTTTGCACATGATAAGCAAACCAAAATCAGCTTAAAATTTGTAAGCTTGAAAATGGTTGAAGGTGGTTTGTGATCTTTTCTATTTAAAATTCTGAGATAAACTCCTTAAAATGTGTATTGAATATACGTGAAACATTTGTTGGAAAATCGAATATTAGGTACATTTACCCCCAAAAACTCAATTCAATCTCAAGACGGAAATTTTACAATTTTTTCTCAATTGATTCATAGAATGCAATATTGATAACTCCGACGAATATTACAAAGTGGAGTATATTTTACATAAAAAGTTATGCTCCATGAACAAAATGAAGTAAACAAGATAGACCATCAGTGAACAAGCACAGAGCAACTCGTAAAAAGATAATCATTTAATTTTATCAGAAAGTTATGATCAATCAGTACTAAGAAGCGATTTGTATAGTTTTGAAGAACCTTTAAAAAATTTCATGTTCAAATTTTTTTTTGATCTTCGAAAATCAGTATTTAAAAACATGAGAAGATGGATGGGGGGGGGGGGGTTAGTATCAGCGTTACGTAATTTTTATAGGGGGGTACGTCTAAGCGTTACGATGTGTGACATATGGGGGGAGGGGGTCAAAAAAGTGCATTTTTTGCGTTACGTAATTTATGGATGCCGCCTAAACGTCTGCTGCCTTTCCAAAAGAAACACGGTTGTTCCGTACTGTTTTGGCCGGATTTGGCATCTTGCCATTACGGTGAAAAGGCCATGGAGTGGCCGCCAAAAACGTGCAGGTGGTTCCCAAGGACAAGAACCCTCCCAACACGCCAGAGCTCCGCCCAATTGAGAAATACTGGGCTATTGTCAAGCGGAACCTGAAGAAGACAAAAAAAACTGCTAAGGACGAGCAGCAATTCAAGTCAAACTGGCTTTCTGCGGCGAACAAGGTGGACAAGGTGGCTGTACAAAATCTAATGGCAGGGGTTAAGCGTAAGGCCCGGCAATTCGGATTTGGAAAAGCGGAAGCCTAACTGAATATTTTTCCTGAATTTTATACTAATTAAACTTGAAAAAGAAATTTAATTTGATTTTTTAAATTAACAATTTTACCGATTTACACGCGTTTTCCCTTGACCAAATTTTCTTACATCAACATGGCCAAAACATGTAGGCATCCTGGAAAATGGAAGACTTGTGTCTATCATTTTTCTTTTCAGCGTATTACCTGTTACATATTCCTATGCATTGCAGATATAACTACGGCCAGGCCAACCATGTGATGAAAACCGCGAAAGATACAGGATACAGGGGTGGAATGAAGCGTGGAGATCCCTACCAAACGCTTCATATAATATTTTGAATATGTAAAGACACTAAGCCTTAATATGAATTTATGTAATTTGCGAAAGTATATATGGAATATTGATACATTAAATGCTATTAAGGAATTAGGAAATTACGATACTTACCAACATTATACTCACCGCAATAAAAATTAGAATATAGAATATTACATTTAGGTTTCTGTAGACCAGCTATTCTCACATTATAAAAATAGTAGTTTCAAGCATGGATTATCATTAAAGTTCTCCCTTTAAAATAATTCTATTTTTGATCGAAAGATTCAAATTCATTGGTTTTTCAATAATCTTAAAAAATATCTTGAGCTTAAAAATTCAACAACATTCTCAAAGATTAATGATCAAATAAATTTTTAAAGCTAATTGGCGTATAAAATTGAACAACTTTCTATCGGAAACTGCACTTAAAAATGCTTGACCAAATTTTAACCGTATCACCCTTTAAATTTTATGAATTTCCGATTTCCAGATGAATAAGGAAGAAAACTCCATTAACGTTTTTGTTTAAAGATTCTGTACACACGATTAGTTAGTTGAATATATTTTAACAAAACTGACAAAAATCTTGTATGAATTTTTAATAATTTTTTTTTTTGACTTTATACAACAATAAAATTATTAAAGGCCATGAAATTGATTTCAAGTGTCCAATTTTGGATCATAGTCGAAAAAAAGAGTCGTCCATAATTTTGGTCGGTCGATCAAAAGGGTTGTTCTCATAAAATGTTCCCTGTTTTGCGATAATGACATATAATTTACCGAATTTAGAAAAAAACGCGCTAGGGAGTTTTAAGAAACGGTAAACCAATTGCATTATCAAATTTTTGATCATTGGAACGTCCAGCTGAAGAAAAGGAGTGGTTAATAACGTTTCTGTAATAATAGTATGATGTTGCAACCGATCGAGGATCAGTCAGAAATGTTTTATTAGACGGTCAATGAATCTTCAATTTATAATTTTTCGTTGAAGAAAACATAAAACGAACAACTATAAATACTGTTGAATGTTTTATGAAATACTGTTGTGGAAATGCATAGAATTCACTATTTAAACGCAAACTCATCTTCGCTTATTGATAATTGAAAGCAACACGGAGTTCGCACGGGATCAACTAGTAAGAATATATTTATAGAATTGGAATAAATAGTTAAAATATAATACTGCATTTGAAAGTTTAGTAAAAACGTCTAATTACGTCTGTTCTAGAATAATTATGACAGTCTGTTTGTATCAAAGGAATCGATTGGTGGTTGAATTCATTCTCCAAACAAACTCATCACGCGAAACTAGCTTGTTTGATTAGGTCCCATCATCGTTGGAGGAGTACGTAAAATTTATCATTTTACCGATCTGTCCCAGACAGTAATGAGCACGTTCGTGCAAGGTGTGAAAGTAAGGAAAGAAAGACGGTCAATATCTATAATGCTCTACCTATAGCTGGTTTAAGTCCCATTTCATCCAATCATCACTCCTGTTACCAATAAGTGCTAGAATAAAGTTCCTTACATTCAGGGTAATCGTTCCAATTTTTACCTTAATATCATAAAAGGTAAAATTGTTGGACAACCCAGTCCAGCATAAGCCCATTTACACTCAATAGAGAGCATCCACCCAGAACATCAAACATTGTCACTTGAAGTGCTAACTATTGGCAAGGTGAAGTGTTATTTGAATTGATAGGTAATTCAACCACCAAGACCGCAACGAAGAGAGCGTTTGTTAGAAGAACTTTGGCTGAAGAATTATGAGAACTAGACATAGACTTGGACGGACGTGATATCATCTGTAATTGCAATAATCAATACCAGTCAATTAACGGCAGACTTCTTAAATTAATGGCCGCTGCTATCAACACGTCCATGACTTAGAAGTTATTATGGTGCCGGCTGAAGTCTTTTGGGGGCAGTTTCGTTGATTAATGCTTTCTGATATTGATTTCCTGATCATTAACTCAGGTGGAACAAACTTTAACGAAAAATTATTAAAAATGTCTAGAAGGTAGAAATGAAAATGCTTTTTAGAATGAATTATTTGAATCTAATTCAACTTATGAATCTCTTTACATAAGTAAGTACTAGCTGACCCGGTGTTCTTTGCAACACCTTCCAAATGCTTGTTAAAATTGTAAAAAAGGATTCAACCTTGTTTTTATTTTGAAAATGATGAAAATTAAATTTCAACATCATTCAGATCAAATCTTTTATAACTATTGAAAGACTGGACTAAAGCATGGATCACTACAAATCTGGACGCATTGAAACAGGTCTATCTCGGAGCTATGTAAACGAAATAAAAATGTTTTGTAATCAAAATCTAGGGTTTTTATTGCACTTTAAAAGAAAAATGAAAAAAAAAATTATTCCAATGTTGTTTTGATGAATTTTCGAACTTTTCGTCGAGTACCACTCATTATAGTTTGGACACCCTATTCGCTGACCACAGCGGCCATTTTTTCCCACAATCTCTTCATCTCTGTTGCATCCACAGTCGTCCTACCATTCTTCTTCATCTTCTGCTTGACAATAACCCAAAATTTTTCGATAGGGCGGAATTGGGGGCAGTTAGGTGGGTTGAGGTTCTATTCGACAAAATCCATCCGTTGGACCGATACCACTGTATTACCTCTTTGCTGTAGTGGCAGCTTGACAAATCTGGCGAAAACTTTACTGGTCCTTTGTGAGATCTAATGTAAGGCTATGATCATTTAGTATCCGGACACTTCATTTCGGTGATAGCTAGGTTACTAGAGCTCGGATATGCACTTTAGCAGCGTTGTGTTGGTTATGAAAAGGACTATCTTGCCTATTTTTTTCACATTTTTACGTTAACGTGTGTTTGAGATATTTACGGTGCAAAAAGCCATAGTAAAAATAATTTTGCACAAATTTACTCCTTTTACGCACTTTGCAACTCGGAAATTCATTATTTTTGACTTGAAAACTCAGGAATTGTTAATTTTTCTGAATTTTTTTTGGTCCAGATGGTTGAGAAGTATAAGGAGCTACTCAAGGATGCTTACGAAATTCAAACCAAGCATCGGAGTGGAACCCTTGATCTCAACTATAGGAACAAATTTATGGTTATTGAGGACAACTGAATGCAGACCTCTTAACCATGCAGTAAATCCGTTTCCGACAGGCAAAAAGTGTTGCCTGTCAAGTGGACACCCGAAAATTAACTAAAAATTAGCAGTTCCATGGATCGCAATCTGTGCAACCGGATTTTACGCAATGTGACAGATGTGTTCTGATGGACCAAGAAATTTATGTTAAACCCGAATTTAAGAGGTCATATTCTTCGAGATGCCTACTCATGAATTGGTTCCAACCAGATTCCAATTGATTTTTACAGATAAATTTTGTAAAATATCATGATTTTGAAAAGGTTTAGCTTCTGTGGTAAAAATAATAGATCAATACATGGCTGAAAAAAGTGTGCAAAGATAAAAATTATATTTTATCATAAAGTAAGAGTATTTCTTGTCATCAACGATAAATTATTTTTTAAATATTTTTACATTAAATATCATAATAAAACCTTCATTTCCTCCATAGAAAGTGTTTCGATCAAATCAATAGTTTTTAAAATACAGAGGTTTGAAACTGCCCGGATACTAAATGATCATAGCCTTACGAAAAAAAATAGTTTTTCAGGCATTCCTCCTTGTACATTTCGGAGTTCATGGTCTTGTTTTTCACAAAAACCGGAGTTTTCGTCGGCAGCTGCAAATACCTTGTCAGATCAAACACTTTCTTGCAAACTTCTCAGCAAAAACGAATTCGAACTTGCCGGGGACATCACCATGACCAGTGCAGTGCACCACTGCAGTATAGCTTTATAAAATTTTTGGCCAGGAAGCTGCCCAAAATTCATCTTCACGTACGTTTCGTCATCCATGAGGATGCATCCGTCGAACTTCGTTGGAATCTTCTTGTATAACTTTCGGGCACATCCTTTGGCTACTAAATTCTGCTTCAATGTCCGGTTTGGTTGCTTACTCGTTCGATAGGATCGTATTCCTTCGCGTAGACGAATCCTTCTCACGGTGCACCGGTCGGCGTTGAATTTCTTGGCAATGTCGTAGTCCGACTACCCTGTGTTTGCCTTGATCGTTCTCAACACCTTCAAATGCAGTTTTCGATCCTTAATTCCACTATGACGCTTGGTATGAACCTGCCGATTGATAGTACGCATCTCACGGAAACGTTTGAGAACGCTGCATACGGTTGATTTGACCATTTTTAACAATTTCGCGATTTTTGAACCCGACCACGTCGGGTTTTTGACTTGAGTGTCCAAAATTAATTTTCGTCTCGCGGCATCCATCACGTGTAACTTTTTTGAAACAAAACGAATCGTAATGAAATTTTCAGCACTGATAGAGGACACTTTTCCGAACAAAGAACAGTCAAAAAATTCTAGATCCGACAACTAGGAGCGCTATGGTATTATAAACAGTGCGTCCAGATTTGTAGTGATCCATGCTTTAGTAAATCAAAAATGATACAAACAGTTTTTCAAACATATGCTTGACCGTTTGAACCAATAAAACCCTTTTTGTTCTTCATTGTTATTAGCATAAATCGGCAACCTTTTGAGTGGAAAGAGTCAAAAATTGCCGTTTTCAAAAGTTCATAATTTGAATAAAGCTACATTAGTGCTTTAAAGTCAAAGTACATCCTGTTCTGGACTAATAACACAAACGAACGAAATTTAAATTTTTCGGAGGTGCAATGAAAATAAGTGCTTATTTTGATTAATTTGGGGCGCTGAATCCAAATAATTTTTTTTCTATCAGTTTTTGTTTTCGAGATAACTCATGAAAAATGGTAAAAATTAACTTAGGAAATTTGTGTACCTTTTTTCGATAAAACTGTATTCTGACCTGAATGACTTATAAAGTTAAAGGGTCATTAATAAATATTATTATTATTATGTAGAACAAGGTTTTGATTCAAAGATCGACTTTTCTCAAGACCTCGAGTGATTTTGACTTTTCAGAAAAAAAGTGATTGGAGTTTTATTTTCGTTTTTTTTAGTCTTACTGAATATGGAAATTTTGAGGAGATTTCAATTCTAACAGAATATTTTTTTCCATATATCTCGGACACTCGTAGATATTTTTGAGTAATATATTCACAAATAATATTCTTGAGATTCTTAGGATTTGGGAATTCTAAAAAAAATAATCTCAATCAATTACAAAAATCATATAATGTCATCTATTAAAATTTCAGTAAATTTAGGAATTTTTTTAATAGCGATGTATCTCTAAAACTAAAACTTCTAGACCAAATCTGAACGCTTTAATGGATGGTGCATATTAAATAGATTCAAAGTCAATTTTTGTTTCTTATTCAGAATTGTTGGTTCATCAGTTATAATAAATTTAATTCATTCAAAACTGATAAATTTTAAAAATTTCAATCATCATATTAGCAAAACTTGAGCTGATAGACAAAATCCGAAGAAGCTTCCAAATCAGGAAGCATATTATCCAAACTTACGGGAAAATTTAACCTTGCCTTTTTTGTTTATCAAAGATTTCATCATTTGCCTGAAAGAAAACTTGAAAAAAAGGAAGTAATAAAGGTGGCATAAAGCTTATCCACTTAGGGATATGTAACCGTCGTTCCAAATGCCTCAGATGTTTTTTTTTAATTTGTTTCATTTTAAATATTTGTCAAACTGTTGTTTTTCGTCTTGTTTTTAAAATTTAGATAGGATTAGGGATAAAAATTATTATATAGGAGTTAGGTTTAACAAAAATACATAATTTGTTAGTTTTAAGTTGGGCGTGTGGTTTCATCGGCAGCAAGGCTGCAACCAACATCGTCTTCAAGGTCGACATTGCATGTGGGTTGCATGCAATCTGCAATAACTCGCCCAAACGAGTTAGATGGGGTAAGGAAGAAGAATGCGGAGCGGAAACCCAAGAAGAAGAGTCATTGACTCAGCCTCCTATTTCTTCCGGCGTTCGTGCGAGTCAGACGTGATTTTGTCCAACTCTATGTATGTGGAACCCACAATCGTCAATTGTTGTGTGAAGTTCTCGTGTTTTGCTGTCACTGTTTTATCACCGTCGCACGATTCGGCCTAGTTTGCCTAGTGTAAGCTACGTCTAACCGTAATAAGACGTTCGGCCTCTGGTTCTAGGGTAACCATAATCGCTAAGGAGGCCTATCTCTCGGGACTCGGGACAAGTTTCTCGGGTCTGTAATTATAAAGGAGAACCCTTCTCAGCGCGACCAATACGGTCTTGCCGTGGTCCGCTGATCGAGCCAAAGAAGGAAGACGCCGTTGAACCCTCACCTGCTTGTCTAAGCCGGACAAGCACCATCCAAAACAGCACCTGGAATCCACGCGATTCTCAACCAAGTCCCACCTCCATTTTGGGAACAAATTGGTTGCCGGAAAACCCAACCCTGGAACGGAAGTCGACCAGCAGTGAGCGCTCACCACCGTAGTTAGCATCGCAGCATCGGTACGTACCGCATCCAGTCAACTACAGCCCAACCCACACCCTACACACACTACACAGTAACGTACAAAAATAAAACCCAAAGTTGAAAAGTAAAAGTTTTAAAGTAGTTTTCTGTTTTTAATAAATTTCGTTTACTTCCGTCCAATTTACTTTTTGTTAATTGCTTTGTTATTTCGAAAAACCCACAGTTTGTCTTGCAAATTTTGTCCGCGTTCCCCCCCGATTACCCAGCCGTAGGCCGACCCTGAGACCTAGTCAAAGGAGTCTTCTACGACTGAGCTTAAAATATCCGGGAGTTGCTGGCCTAAAAGTTTCAGATTTTAAGCATCAAAGCTCTTTTCCATATTGGGTAAGGCATACCAGTATGTCTTTTCAATCTCTTAAACTCAGATTCGCTTATAACGTGATATTTCAGAATAGGAAAACGGAAAAGGAACAGTTTTCTCAATCAATGTTCCGAAAATCACTCGGGAGAAACGCTCATGATAGGTTTCTTGTTGGAAAAATTCAAAGCCGAATGCTGCTGCCTGTAATTCCCTAGAGAGTCGGCAGAGCGACAATGCGAGATCAATGTAAACAAGATTCAAAAGCGAGAGCGGATTCGCATTAAAGTCGGTCTCTCAAGCTCACTACCTGGTGTATCAGAAGTGATTGAGACACTTACTGATACAAGATCCAATTCGAAAATCCACTCACTCACTCACTCAATCTCAATCAATGCGGCCTTCCATCGGTCCATACTGCCTGCGTTCTGTATGCCATAGCGGCAGATACATACTGCCTGTGTGTTCGAATGGCTATTTTGGTCCTCCCAAACAACAGCAACAACAAAGCAAGATGTATCAGGCAGACAGCGTTCGATCATTGATCAGTAAACGAGTGAGTGAGTGAGTGATTGAGCAAGAAAAGTTATTGATTGAAACAAGAAACTGAAAATCAGGTAGCTCCTCACTCAGTTGAGAATTCCAACTGGAGAAGGAACGTCTCTCTTTCAAATTTAATTTCTTAAATTCTCGAAGCAGCGCTGTCGAACACAATCTTTGCCCCGCTGGGAGATAAACCAACCGACAATTTAGGTTTTGCTTTCGCTGTTGAAAACGTTTCAGTGTCTCTCATGAGAATTGAGTGATTTTCGGGACATTGTTCTCAATATTATCTAACTTTTTCCTCACATGACTAAGGGAATTGGTCAAACATTTATGATTACTATTGTTATTTTTTTATAATTTGAGCAGTAGTTCAAAAAAGGTTCGTCACGTGAAAACACAATCTGTTTCAAAATGCTGAACAATTAGTGCCAAAACTTACAACAATCTCTACCATGATTTTACTTATTGGATTAGAATGGATTCTTATTAAAACCTTACACACTACTTACTTACTTTCTTAACTTACCTACTTATGTAATGTTCCCGCGCCGATGCTCCGGTGCTTAGGGCCGTTGTAAAAGACCTCCACTCTTGACGATCCGGAGCCAGCGTCTTCACTTAGTCTTAGTCAAGACTCTCGTCGACAGTTCCTTAAACACTAGCATGAAATTATTAAATAATATTTACCTTTTTTTAAAGTTATTTAGAAAAAAAGCTGTTGAAAAAAACTCATAACACATACAGGGCACCCAATTTAATGAAAATCAGCTCTAAAGTTCTTTCCATTTAAAAAAAATGGGAATTTTGTTGGCTTGTGTAATCGACGAATTCCTTTTAGTAAAGTACAATAACCTTCCAGATTTTAATATGATCTGGATAATTATTGGTGTTTTAAGACAAATTAATATAACATTTTTAAGAAATATTAGCTTAAACGCGACCAACAACTCAACCAGCTTTTTGATTATTTTTCCATACACAATCTTATTTAGTTATAAGTTTTAGTTTTTTTGTTTATACTTATATGTATTAGTATTAGCATTAGTACCCGCTTAGCAAAATAAATGCTTGGAATGCTTGAAAGAATGCTTGGATTCCAAGCATTCTTCAAGCATTCCTCCCATTGAATTCAAGCATTAAATGGCCGAACCGATTCTACTTGAATCAGTTTTCCCGGTTCAGAATGACAGCTCAAGTTGACATCTATCATAGTTTTATTGTATTGGTGAGTAAAGTATGTGCTTATGTGTTAGTGCAATCTGAATGAATATGTATGAGTGTGATCTAAAGCGCGTTGAAAATTATGTTTTGTAATCAAAATTGATGAAAACGAAAATGCGTTTTAAATACTTTTTATTTATTTTCACTGACAAAACACAATAGTTTGGAATCGACACAGTTTTCTTTTTTTCATCGGAAATGTTTCTTTGCTGGCCACGTCTATTTTGTACAATCACCCCAATTGAATATTTTTTCCTTCCTTCATGCTGATCGTCCCCGGAACTTCAACAATCCGCTAGGTTCTGGCTTCACATACTTCGAAGAAACGCATAATCGCCAACCTTGACCAAATCCAACTTGAACTGGTATCCAGAGATGGCCCCCGTGTGTACGCTGGAGGAAGAAATAAAAAAAAACAATTCAGCTCATCAAGTTGATAAAACTGAATTTGGTTAGACTACTTACAGTAGGTATGCGATGCTCGAGGTCGGAAAACTAACTCTGGATGTGGCATTGGCAATCCTCTGACAGGTCAGTTTTTGAAATTTAGGCGCCCACAATTTTCTCTCGGCGATCACGTATGGTTGTTCATTTTTTTCGTCCCCAAACCACTGAAAAAGAAACGAAAACTTGGATTAAACACGCACTAAATGGAACCATCTATCATAACTCACCATTATTCTATCCTCGCGTCGTTTAACTTCTTGAGCTGATTTCCTGCGTCTTGCTAGAACCATGTCTTTCTGCACAAATGGGGAGAAAGAAAAACCGTTGCGATTTTTTCAGCTTTGCTTGAATAACTTATACTCACGTGAAAGTATTTATCTTTTACGTATGCCATGCACATGATTGAATTAATATATGTGCAATCGGTGCAATCAGCTGACTAGACTGATGCACGTTTAGAGTTAAAACCCAAATTTACAGCATTGAATACAACCCTACGCGCGGAATTGCTGCTTCAAGGGTTTAAAAGGGCCTGCGGGTATAAATAGTTGTTGAATTAATTAGTTCCCTTTTTTCTAAGTGGATCTCTTAAAAAGAAACTTCTTTTTCACTGAGATTTACTTTTTTTGTTATTGGTATTGCTTAAAGTAACATTACCTCGCACATTAAATAAAAAAATGAGTTCTCGGCATAAGTAAATATGAATGCGATTTAAATTTTGTCTCTATTAGCTGCTAGAAATGCCGAGAAATTTGTCGTCCACATCGAATATGCTCTTCTCGGTGAAAAACTCCAACCCCGGAATTTGATTAAAATCGGTTTTTATATACGTTTCGTCGTCCATCACACATCAACCATCAAATGTCAGCATCTTCTCGTAGAGCTTTCGGGCCTGAGTTTAAGCCGTCGATTGTTGCCGCTCATCGTGATTCGGGAAGTTCTGTACCTTGTGTATATGTAGTTTAGCTCTCTTCTTTGCATTCTTGATGTGGCTCTGCGACATTCCGATCTTTTTAGCCAAATCACGGCTTGAGTTGTTGGGATTTGCTTCAATCATCCGCTTCACCTTTCTTTTTGTTCTCCGGTCCAGGGTTTCTTCCAGCTCTTTTGCCGTTGTCCATCGTCAACCGCTTCAATACTCTGGAGAAGGTTGAATGGTGAATGTTCATCATATTTCCCAACTGCCGGTGCGACTGGTCGAAAAATTCCAGGTGTTTGGAAAGAATTCGTTCCCTCAACTCACGTTGGTTCACCTTCATTATTGTTGAATCGAAAACACGACTTCGAGTTTGACAGCATGTAAACAATACACATCAATGAGAAAGTATGCAAAATTTGGTTGATTTTTAACCAATAGTAAAAAAGTTATGCCCTGTTTAATGTGTCTCACAATTTCCAATTCGACATTTCTGTTAATAACACACTTAATAACTTACTAAATCAACACTTAAAAGCCTTTCTTGGTATAAAATACAAGCTTTGGATGATCTTTTAGATTAGTCATAGCATTTTGACTTAAACGAATTTTATTGAAAGTAATTTCGAAAAAAAATCGTTCGAAAACCATAACTATTTTTATCATAAATAGAGTAAAAACGATCAAAAGTAATTCAAGCACTTTATGGAACCAATGAAACAAACCAGGGTTCTCATATTGCTTGATATTGAAAACTTGCAAAAATACCATTACTTTACTGAGAATACGAATTTTTAAACATTCCATATTTTTCAATTTCAAGTTTGTCTTGTTTTTTTCTAAAGAAAAACGAACACAAACACATACAGGATCTCATTGAAACTTGATATATCCTCGAAGAGATTCCTTTTTCTTAACTCTAAGCGTAAATGGTGATACGGTCAAAATTTGGTCAAGGGAAAACGCGTGTAAATCGGTGAAATCGTTTATTTAAAAAATCAAATTAAATCTCCTTTTCAAGTTTAATTAGTATAAAATTCAGGAAAAATATTCAGTTAAGCTTCCACTTTTCCAAATCCGAATTGCCGGGTCTTACGCTTAACCCCTGCCATCAGATTTTGTACAGCCACCCTGTCGACCTTCTTCGCCGCAGAAAGCCAGTTTGCCTTGAACTGGTGCTCGTCCTTAGCAGTTTTTTGGTCTTCTTCAGGTTCCGCTTGAGAATAGTATTTCTCAATTGGGCGAAGCTCTGGCGTGTTGGGAGGGTTCTTGTCCTTGGGAACCACCTGCACGTTGTTGGCGGCGTACCACTCCATGGCCTTTTAACCGTAATGGCAAGATGCCAAATCCGGCCAAAACAGTACGGCACAACCGTGTTTCTTTAGGAAAGGCAGCAGACGTTTATTCAAACACTCTTTCACGTAAATTTCTTGGTTGACAGTCCCGGAAGCTATTAAAATACTGCTTTTCAAGCCACAGGTTCAGATGGCTTGTGTAGCAGTTGCACCATTTGAAAATTTCGATCTCCACAAACCGATTCAAGGTATCGGTTTGGCGCCTTACAGTAGTCTATTGGAACTGCTCGATTCGATGTCTTTATCGAACTTATGTTCGAAGATTGATTTCCGTGGCTTATTCACCTTAAGCCGTTTCCTTACAATGTTTCATAAGGTCTGGATTGAGAGGGCAAGATCCAAAGTCCAGCTGATGAGCGAGCGACGATCTTAATTATTCAGAATCCCGAAGGTTTTCTAAAGGTCGCTCGGGAAAAACGTATTTCCTGCTTAGGTCAACGACCGAGGTCTCTTGCCCTGATCTGAGGCTGCACTCCACAAATCACTTCAATCTGGGTTGTGATTGTGCATGGAAGTGGCTTTTTATTTAACCGCGACCGAGTTAAACCTTTGCTGTAAAAAAGGTACCAATTAGTGATAGGATTTTAAAATCAAAAATTAATTCTTTTATTTTGTGTAGCTATCCAATCAAGCTACACATTAACAGTTACAGAGTAGGGTCGAAGTGCGTGCTAGATTAAGAAAAAGAGCAGGTAAAGTCGTGCGTGAAAACCGTGTCCGTGTCAGTGCTAATGCAGTTGCCGTAAGGCACATTATTTCACCAACAGCAGCTTCCAGCACCCGCTAAGCTTTACTAAGCACGACCAGATTGCCCGGCGATCGCCGGAATCGAGCACACCGTCATCACGTGCTCAATTACTCGAAGCTTCAACCGCAAACCATCGGAAGTTTCCCCTCAAAGGCCGACGGCGTGACCAAGTTTTTCCAGTACGAACCCATCACACGGAACCACCACGCCAAGAAGCCCCCCCTCCACCCCTTTGGTTGGAAAAGGCCCGGAAGTAACCACCCGGGAAACCCCGTCACCACGACGACTTCGGTTTGCTCCACCAGGAGCGAAGCCTCGTCAGCAGTACAACCACCCGACAATCAGCAGCATCCGAACCAACAGCAGTGACGTCATTGCCTCCCTACAGCAGGTTGAGCCGAGCGGGAGAAGTTCACCGAGAGAGGTATGATCCCTTGCAGCGCACATGGTGAGTCGAAACTATTGAATAACTTCGTCTTTGCCTTCCCCTCATTTAGTACGCGTCCACATCCGACGCCCATATTACTGCGACATTCGTCGCAAATGCTGATTGGAAAACATCATCCGAAATTGTTTTACTGACTGAACTATGAATATATTCCACTGCTAAATTATCATCTATATCGAAATGCAAATTTGCAACGGCCGCGGCCTTAAATGAAACCCTCATTTTGATCATGATCTAAAATCTTATTTTGTAAATCGAATGCATTCGTACCACAACTATTGGACGACCCTGAATTTGGAACGAGAGTAGCTGATCGGCGCGGAGCCCGAACAGCCGAATGCATGCACGGCACGGAGTAGAAGAGAACTTAGAAATCGCACGCACTGTTAGGTAGGCTAGAAAGAGAGAATGATTAATCCAAGAAATTATGATACTGTACATACTTACGATTAAATGCTAGCAAAATGAAATACCCGTTACTGATTAATGAAATAAGCAATATATTATTATGAAATTCCGATTTATGATGTTTTGAATACAGTTACTTAGTAAGCCTATCTGAGAGTTTTAATTGGAGATTTTGAAATTCCATCACTACGCGAAACGAATTAGAATTTAAATTTTGATGTTGAAAATTTTAGCTCTAGCAACTTCCACTCACAGTCGCCATCTGGTGCCGAGTAGTTTCGTGGACCTATGATGATTATTTTTCAGGTATGAGGGATTTCTACTGGGAGATTTTTGGAAAACTTTCTAGAATTTGAATATCTTTGTGAGTTGGCCGAGTTAAACTTGAGTTCATCGGCCGCTGATTTTGGCAAGTCGAACTGTCTCGATCCTTCTTACCTTTTGGAAGAGCTATAAGGACTCGCCTTGTGGAGAGTCTCAGCCGGGAAAATTGATCTTGGTGTGTCGTCCCTTTTAAGGGTGGCGCATAAGCGACACGCTTGCACCGGATCGGACAGTTTACGGCTACACTTGCCAACCCAGATATTCCTTCGCGAACAGTTTCACGTGCTTGAAAATATCGGCTACCTCTCCCCTTCCTTTTGCCGAATAAAACTCCTGTCCCGGAAGCTGCTTGTAGTCGGCTTTGACGTAGGTTTCGCCGTCCATTACCACGCAATCAAACTTCGTCAGCACTACCTTCTTGTGAGTCGATAGTCTGGCTCGTTTTTTGGCTCGATGCACGGTTGTAGACGATACACCCAGCTTATTTGCGGCATCTCGGAGAGAGAGGTTAGGGTTTCGCTTGAAACTATACGGGCAACTCTCTTTGTCGTCTCAGCGGCTTCCAGTTTTCGATTTCCACCCGATCCAGACTTCCTGGCTGTCGACAAACGTTCCCCAAACACTTTAATTACATTTGTAACGTTTGATTTGGCAACTTTTAGCGATTTTGCCAGCTTTGCGTGCGAGTAGCTCGGATTTTCGCGATGCGCGAGTAAAATTTTGATACGCTGCTCTTCTTCCTTGGACGGCATTTCGACAACTGAAGAGTGAATTCCAAAATCAAAATAGGAGCAACATTCTACACACACACACACCATCGAAATGAGGGGTGTTCAGGTTTTTTAAATGCAAAATTGAAAGAAATACGTCAAGTTGATATTGACCAAATGTTGACCGTATCACCCTTCACATCTTCCGAAGATATGATGGCTAGCATCTTACAAATGCTAAAACCACCAACCCACAGAAAGTGTACTATGCATGTCGTGACCGGCTGTAGAGGATAGTCACGGGCTGCGACTAAACTTTAATTTTACCCTAGAAGGTCAAAAATTTAAGGAATTTTTTTCTGAAATTAACATAACTTCGGAACGAAAGGTCGTAAAATTTTTAAATCCAGTGCAAAATGTGCATTTTGATTGTTTTAAAAAAATTATGAACATCATATTCATGTTAATTCAAAACTTACACTAGTAAAGCAAAAAAACGATTTATAAGTATGTTTTAAACTAAAAACTTTATAACTCTGTACTGAATAGAGATATAAAACTTGTTTTGTAAGCAAAGTTTCATATTTCGATAATATACCGCCACCGCCGACCGTGGCATAGAGGATAGCGTTCAAGTCTTCTAAGCCAGAGGTCATGAGATCGAGTCTCGGTCAGGCATAAATAGTACTCTTTCAGTGGGTTGGTGGTGTTAGCATTAGTTAAGTGCTAGCCATTATATTCTTGAAAGATGTACGCTTCAGTCTTAAGTAGAATTGAGATCTCTTCAAAGAAACATGAAGTTTCACTGAGATCCTATGTGTGTGTGTTCGTTCGTTTAAACTCTGTAGAACAAATTTTGTCTCTATTTAATTAATTCTATTAAAATCATTGAATTACAATACATCTAAAGAGTGTGTTGTAAACCCTAAAAACCTAAAAATTTCTTCGCATCATTAACATCTGTCTGCCACAAAAACATTCATAAATAAATTTATGAAAAATATTTCGTGTGCGTAACAAACAAGCTTTTGCTAATTTTTTTTAGGAATATTTTTGAGCCTGAAGGTTTACAGCAGTTTGCTGGAATGTCTAAGTCTATTAGCCTAAAATAAATGAAATTCTGATGACATTGATGTGATCCAACAGAATTAAACTACACCAACTTTTTGAGAAACACTGCCAAAACCAGCGCACGATTAGCTCATTCATAAACCTTCTTACGACACTCCAACCCGCAGCATCATGTATGAAGATCATGAGGATTCCCTTCTCACTTTTTCAAACTACCACGACGACATCTTCGCCACACGCCATCTCGAGGTGCTGATCTGACTGTAAGGAGTTCCTAGTCCGAAGGTCAAAATTTCACCCAGTCAGACTGATAACGTGTCTTCTTTTTGCTGTGTTGGAGGGTAATCTGGGAAATGTTCTGCCAATTTCTTTTTCGCGCTTATCAGTTCGTTGGGAGGTGTAATCAATCCACGGAATAAGCAACCAGAGTTCACGCGTTTCCTCGGACGTGATTCCATGAGATCTATAGACATGCCAACCGAAAAACTTTTGGATCAGTTCCAGAAGTGAGTTCAAAGAAGACGGATCGTTCAGTTGAGCAAGCGCTGTTGGCAGTGAGTTTGTGCCAAGTGATCACTTTTTTACCGGTGTCCCTCACTAGTGATCTTACGATGGGTCAGTTATTGTGAATTTTATAGCAACTAACAAACGTCAAAGCAAAGTTCGATTGGAGAGTGGTTTTAGTTTAGTTTATCGAAGAAATATTGAAGCATGATCATTGTCCAGTCGACCGCTTATTTTTTGACCGTTAAATTTATCCTTTCAGTGCATCAACAGTTGAAGCGCCAAAACTCCGGACTCCCCCGAATGGAGTCCATCAATCGGTTCAGCAACATCCCCGTTGTGGAAACCGGATTGAAAACGGCAGGTACGGTGTATCATAAGGTGAAGACTAGCAACAGCCTTTTCAACTGGGGCTTCGAAACGGCGGAATCGATCACTTACGCGTTTGTAGATTCGCTTCGGCCAGCTACCAGACTTATCGAAGGACCTCTTCATCGTTTGGATAACTTTATGTGCAAGAGTTTGGACTTTGTTGAAACTAAGGTTCCCTCGATGTATCTTCCTCCGGAAATGGTAAGCACTTTTTTGTCCGGGGAAATATTTAGAATTGTATACATTATGAAGAAACGAAATCCTCGATCTAGATGTACTGGAACACCAAGGAGTATATGTCGGATCACCTGGTTAAGCCAGTGCTCAGCCGGGCTAATTCGATGAAAAATCTAGGCCATGCCGTTCTCGATTCCCGGGTATCGAACTACGCCGCCGATCGACTGGATGGAGCTTTGAATGTTTGCGACAAGTACGTCGATCGATTTCTTCCAGCCGAACCGGCCGAAGATCAGCCAGACGGTGAGTGATCAAATAATGTTTTTGTTTTGACTAATCTGTACAGGAGGGGTTAACACGCTGCTATCACAATGTAGCTTCCGTGCATTATTTTGCTTTGCAATGTATGAAACAGAGAAGTGATCTTCAATCGCTCACTTTTGTTAAACTTGCAGGTATAAGGGGAACTGGGTATAAAACTCGCAGGGCGCCACCACCGATATTTTACTAAAAAAAACACTATCAACATTTCTGAAAATACCAGTCTGTTCTATTTACACTTTAATGCGTTCCTAAATATTTGTGGACCTCGTGAGTTTTCAAAGTAACGTAAATTTAAAGAAAAACAATTTTAAAGGTGTATTTTTCTAGCAGTTTCACTACCCTTCTCGTTAAAAAATACAACATCTATGAGCAAAACTTTTTACCCAAACGAAACGGAACCCAAATTTTAGAAGGCCTTTCAAAATTAAACGATTGCGTGTATTATTGATTAGAATTAAGGCTGGTAATGCCGAGCCCTTTTCCAAAAACCGATATTCGGTATTTCATTTTCGTTAAAACCGGTATGGAGGAATTATTAAAAAAACAACAACAAATGAAAGACGAGACTGTTTTAAATCGAAAAATGTGTCTGTTCCCATGCGATAAATATCAAGTAAAAATACTTTAAAACTATTGTCTACTAGCTGATCCCATACGAACTCTGTTTCGCTTTCAACTTGCAATTTTATTTATTTATTTGGCTCGTACATTACAGTTTAAATGAGTCAAAATCTGTTTTTTTATATATTTATTATAGACATTTTACCACGGTTGTGGCTTTCGTGTCTCGAAAACTAAATTTTTACACAACTGTTTTACAATTTTTTTGAAAGCTCTGACTTTGGTTGTACTCCATTTACCCGAAAACCATTGCCCAGAATGAAAAATCCCCAGAATTCCAATCGCCAGAAAGAACCATTCCCCAGAATTCTTTTCCCCAGACGAACCATTCCCCAGAAAATTTTTCGCCAGAATGTACCATTTCCCAGAAATTTTTTCACCAGAATGAACCATTTACCAGAAATTTTTTCGCCAGAAGAACCATTTCCCAGAAAATTGAAAACATTTATTCCTACTAGAAATTAATAAAAAAAAAAAAGGAATTGTTACAAAAAAATGGGGTTTCATAACTTAATTCTTTTGCGGCAAAGCCGCAACCAACAAGGATGAAGGGGCTGAGGTGACACAAAGCCGCCGAAGCTCCCAAATCCGAGGTGGCCGCCGACCCGCCGTCGGAAGCGGCGGCCCCATTACATTGGTCTAGGTCTGCCGGGGCTTCCTAGGTCTGCGTGAAAGCTAGGGGTGATCCCTTAGCCCCGTCCGCCACGCGACAGCGTGAAGGACAAAACGTCTTCCAAGTTCGAACGCGCAGCGTGAGGAGTCGGATACCAAAACGGTTTTTTAAAGGACTATGATAAGCATTGAATCAATTAAAGTACCCAAACCATAAACAAAGCACAATATTGGTTCTAAAATAAATTTAGTTGGAAAATTTCAAAGTCCTAGTTTCATTAAAAAAATCATTTTGAAAAAATTAATTTCGAATCATATGAAATATTCAAGAATTCATTAGAAAAAAAAGAAAACAAATAAAAATACTAAGGGAAAAAATCTGGGATTTGTGCCATTCTGGTAAATGTTCCATTCTGGGGAAAAAAATTCTGGGAAATGGTCCATTCTGGGAAAAAAATTTCTGGTAAATGGTGCATTCTGGGGAATTTTTTTCTGGGAAATGGTTCATTCTGGGGTTTGATTTCGGGTATTTGTCATTCTGGGAAAAATTCATTCTGGGCAATGGTTTTCGGGTAAATGGGATACAATCCTGACTTTGATATAAAAGTCAAAATCTGTGTTTTGTTTGTTTAACATGGGTTTCTTATGTCTACTTTATAATATTGTTGAGAAAAAATAGAAAAAAGAATTATAGATGAAGGTCCATAGCTTTTAGAAAAAGATATATTTCGCAAACTTGGAATATGTCATGATTATGTCATGTTAAGTAATAATTGCAAAAATATTGGACAATCATTTTTCTATCGTCTGCTACTAAATTGGAAATCAGGAAACAATTGACCGTCCGAAAAAAAACAAAACAACTGTGTATAAATTTCAACTCAATCGTTGCATAACAACGCAATTATTGCCAAAAAGTTAAAACCCTGTCGGTGGCCTCTTTTACAATCTTTGATATCTGAAATCGTCTACCCATCCCTCAAAACTCCTATGTGAAAATTTTCAAAGCAATTAGTTGCATAATAACGTCAATATTGCTAAAAACAGTGAAAAATTAACTAATATAAACGACCCCTTTTGCCGACCCCTGGCAAAACATTTGAAATCGATTGCCCGTCCCTGAAAAGTACCGTGTGCAAATTTTCATCCCAATCCGATGTATAAAAACGACAATATCGCAAAAATATTTAAAAGTTAATATGGACGACCCCCTTTGCCGGCCCCATACACTAAATTTAATACCTGAAATCGATTGACCGTCCCTCAAAACTATCATGTACCAATTTTCATCTAAATCCGATGTAGAATAACGACATTATCGCATTAACAGTAAAGATTTAATATGGACGACCCCTTTGGCCGACCCCTTACTTTAATTTGGATAAGTGAAATCAATTGTTTGTCCCTTATAGCTCCTATGTGCAAATTTTCATCCCAATCCGATGTATAAAAACGTCATTATCACCAAGATATTGAAAAGTTAATATGGACGACCCCTTTTGCCGGCCGGGCCCCTTAAACTGAATTCGATACCCCAAATCGATTGCACGTTACTCAAAACAATCATGTACCAATTTTCATCTGAATACGATGTATAATAACGTCAATATCGCAAAAACAGTTAACAGCTTATATGGACGACCCCTTTGGCTGACCCCTTACACAAAATTTGACACCTGAAATCGATTACTCGTCTTTCAAAACACCCATATGCAAATTTTCAACACAATCCGACGAAAAATTACGTCAATATCGCGAAAACAATATTTGTCTTGTATGGACGACCCCCTTCAGGAGGGGTCTTCCGAAAATCTGAAAACATTTTTCATCTTTCCTAGTCCTAATAAGCATCCATGCCAAATTTCAGACTTCTAGCTCTTGAGACGGCTGAGTCTATAGAGGACAAACAAACAAACAAACAAACATACAGAAATTGCTTTTTATATATAAAGATAAACAATTAGACCGCTGCTAAAATTGACTGTTGGCTTCCATATATATTTTGATATCTTTTCGGTAACTAAGTATCAGTATAAAATATGAAATGATTTGGATGATTTCTGAATTATCAATTCGAGTTTTAATTTTGTACGAAAATTTGTATGAAGAAAAACTTTTTGCATATTAATGCATCCAGAAAATTCAAATGCTTCAAATCTTCAATTATTGTGTTTGCCTATTGTTAAGCTTAATTTTATGGTGAAATGATTTTTTTTACCAAGATTCTATAAAAAAAACACACTCATTGGCTATGTGGAGCCAAGAGATTGAAATCAAGAGAGAATATTTTGCAATTTGTAGTGGTAAGGATCAAAATTTCACAACTGCTTCACAAATTGCAACAATTTGCAATTATTAGCACATTTTAACTCTCTCTGAGCACTGGTTGCTCTCATTTGAACTCAAACCTTCTAATTTTCTCTAACAAATTTCCACAAATTACCACAAATTATTTGTGTAATCATTGATGTTTTTTCTCCCTTTATTTCAGTTCCCCGTGTGGAGCAGCTTTTTGTGTGTTTTTTTATTTTGATCCTACAGTTAACCAGCTTTTAAATTAGCGGTCAAAGACGCTGAAAAATATGTTTAATTTTTTTTTGGGTAACATAAATTATCTCTTCTAAGATACTACTAAGTTTGTGTACATTAAATGTACGGCAAAAGTAAAGAAATTTTGATAATCCAAAATTATATTTATTAACTCTCAGTACAGCTCTGGTAATTTTTGAATTAAAAAATTCAATTTCCATTCCACTTAAAATTGAAACTCGTTGCGCAAAACGTAATAACACGACAACGTTTTAACCATACCGGTTGCTAAAACCCCCAAACCCTAATTTTATTTAGAAAAATCATCCATAGGATTTTCATTATGGAATTGATTCTTTAATTATGAAAAATATTTTCTGTTAAAGAAACATCTTCTCCTGAAAATCTGCCCAAATTTCTATTTTTTCCTAGTGTATTGTTTAACATTAACGCACATTAAGAACACCAAAATTCGGCATTTTATGTTTCAGAAATCAATAAACAAAATTCTGCTAATTTAATATAGATATCTGAGTAACGTTAAGTGTTGTATTAAGTTTTGTAGAATGAAGTTTAATTATTACATTCATAACGTTCGAATTATGCTTTTTAATGGAGCATACTAGCGACAAGCGAAAAACCGAGATATCTCGTATTTGGTCCGCAATGTGTTAATATTGCAGTTTTTAAAGGCAAATTTTATACTAAAATCAATCATTTGGTTCAAGTTTGCATCATGAGAATTTGATCCGATTTTTGTCTCTTACTTTTTTTTTTGAAAATTTGATTTAGAATTTGGAAGATTGGGCTTAGAATAAGATTTTTTTAAAGAAAAGGACGACTCTCCTAAAAAAGCTTATTTCATGCCCGAAAAAACTTAGTTTGATCTACCAGACCCTTAAACAAATTATTCGATTTTAACCATTGATGAAAGCGAGTTCAGCTCACCTTTAAGGTTTAGGACCAATTTTCTAGAGTAACGAATAAATACGAAAACTTCTAATGTCAAAGTACATAATCGTACAGAATCATATAGTTACAAACATAATTTATTTGTTTTTTTTATGTATTTATGAATTGTTGGGCAAAAAAACATAGGTAAAAATCAGTCACCAAACAAAACCCGACCTCCCCCCCATGAGTCGGTTCTTCCTACGGCCCTGAGTGTCAGTACTTTCACACACAGAATAAATATGATTCACACTTCAAAATGTTGGTAATTTTTTATATAACAATATGTTAGTTTTAACCGAACGAAATATAACATTCCAGTGAAATTTGGTTAAATACTAGCTTTTGTATCGATAGATCTCTTAAACATTTGAAATTGTTTTAGATGAACTGAAGAAAATTTGACGTAGATAAGATTTTTGAAGATTAACTGAACATGTTCAAAGGGAAATCTAAATTATCAAAAGCCAAACAAATCTTCCTGTTGTGATCAATTAAATAATATAAAAAGTTAACCTTCGAATGTTCAATACATTTTAAGAAGCTGTTTAAAATATATAGGTTTTAAACACACGCCTTATTCATCTCGATAATGAATCTCAAACATGCATACTAGGTATCTTGTTTCTGAATCTCAAATTTAAATTAGAATCGCAAATCTAGGAATACTTACATGTACTCAATTCAGAATCTAAATTTTCAACTGAGCATGTACATATTCTGCAACAATCAAGATCTTCAATAAACGGTTTAAATATATTTTGAAAAAATATACCTCAAAAATGTTCCTCTTATCTGATTTATGGTATGCACAAAATAAAATGATCATTGAAATCGTCCCAAGTTTCATATCAAAATGCCGTTCAAATGTTTGATATTTTCTTAAACGTTCTCAAGGCTAAAAGTTTGCCAATTTCTTCCATTCAGCACACACCAAAGTTCCTGATATGATTTGATGTTTACAATTGAAAGGAAGAATCACATCTCAACCTTTAACCTGGGCTCAAATGCTTGTTTTTCATACGTGAAAGCAGGTTATCAGTGATTTTTTGCTGAATTCCGCATTGAATAATTTTCTGTTGTTATTCTAGAAAAACTGTTCATCCTGCATGAAATGTACGTGTACATTGCAACAGGTGCAAGCTTGCGTTAGAGAAATTTGTTTAATACCATTAATCATCTATTTTGTTTTTAATGATTTTTCAGCCGCTCATTCCATCCAAACATACCCCGATGATTCAAATGAAATGCACGTGATCCAAACCATACATCGGGGCCAGAAAATTTCTAGAAAACTTACCCGACGACTCACTTTCCGGACCCGCCAGGAGCTGAGTGCGCTCAAAAAGCAAAGCACAGAAGCGGTCCACGTGGTGTTCTATGCGGCCGAACTGATAGCCACCAATCCACGTTTGGCCATGCAGAAAGGAGTAGATCTCTGGAAATATCTTAGCGCCGATGAACCGGAAAACCAGGCTCGACCCAAAACCATGGAACAGCTAGTGGTACTTCTGACGAGGGAATCGGCCCGAAAGGTTGTCCATTTACTCAATTTTACCGCCACATCGGTAACCAAAATTCCGAAAAAGATTCGATCCCAAACCAATGAACTGGTACATCATTTTCTGTATGCCACGGATCGGCTGATAAAGGTAATCTACCGTTTTTTTTTTGCAATCTATCCATCTTCCATAGCCTAAATTTTTTATCGTATTTGAAAAAAATAACTTTTTAATAACTTTTTTTGTACTATCACCAGGCTGTCCACCTGGAGAATGCCAAGAATGCGACAATTTCGGAAGCAACCGGACTAATGCACCGTATCCAACACACCTATGACGAACTTCAAGTACAAACAAACTCGGCTTTGGTAAAACTTCAAACCTTTCTGCTACATTTACTGTGATATCTCACCCACATAAATTCTTGCCCAAAAATTTTAATTACAAAATTACCAAAACCATCTCAATCATCAACTCCACACGATTCGGCCGATTTGGATAACCAACAATAAGATCAGAATTTGATTTGGTAAATCATCATTGAAAAGAGCACATTCTTCTATCGTTGGTAATACTAACAGAAGATTTGTCTCCAAATGGCTCCTAGGAACGTTTAGCAATATTTTTGTCCGGCCGTTTGGAAGCCGAGAAGATCACCACCAGCGACAATGCGTCATGGAGACGAATTCATAATCGAGCGAACCCTAATTCGATGCATTCTAGCATCAATGGCGTTTATTAGCGTACGGACGGCTGAACTCATGGACCAGCAGCTGAGAAGAAACGACGGAAGGGGACAGCCGCCAGCTTTGGTGGAAATTCGAAACGAACCGAACGATGCTGGACATTGCAATGGACGAAGCTAGATTTGCGGCTAATCAACAAGAGCAGACTAACACCCTTTTTTTAATCCATTCTAATCCATGTTTAAAATAAATTAAATAACCAAACTGTTGTGAAATGTTAGTTATTTCGTTTTCTATTGCTAGAGAAAATTCAAGAAAAATGTAATTCGCTTGAGGCTGGACATTCGCAAACTGAGCCAGTATGAACCAGATCCAGAACAGGATTCCACATTGGCAATCCAGTCAAACGCACTAATCTTCCTTAGAAGCAGAGATGCGTAAACTCGCCTCGGAAAGAATCATTCGGCTGATTTCTTCCGAGTTTAACTTGCTATTTGCAGATTGATTTCATCTTCGTTTCAATCATCACATCAATGTGCACAAAACGAAGAAAACAGTTTTGCATTGATGTTTTCCATGCCTCGCAGGAATAAAATCACTACAACGAAACAACAGAACGAAGCTGACCGTACACGAATGCACACGAGCGATCGTTGCCCGACGGACCGAGTTAACATTCCTCGCACTCTTCTCTCGCTCGTTTCCCGTTCCCTTGTATCTATCACTTTTAGCCACGCCCCCATGCGTTGTCCGATTGATGTGTTCGGCTGCCGAACGAAAACGATTTTTTCAGAACTGTACGTTCGTTTCGCTGATGTTTCCCCCGATTGCTGTTTACTCCTGCCGAGTTTACCCGAAGCTTCCTTCCTGATGCTTTCCGAACTGAACTATCGATAGCATCATTGCAGTTTGAGTTTAAAGCGGGCCATAGACTACACAACATTTGTACAAATGCGATGAAATTCGATGAAATTTTGTCGCTGTGAGCACGATTTGCATAGTGTATGGCACTGCTTGAATGAGCGCCCAAACGGTTGGAGTAAAATCGGTCGGGATCGAAATATTTTGTACAAAACATTCTCCCAGCCGGGGTGGAGATGGTTTTTTTTGTTGCTGTTGCTGTTTTCGCCAGCAATCATTTGTGTTCGCGTGAAATATGTTTGTATAGTGTATGGGCGAGCATAGATCATACAATCGTCGTGGAAACATCGAATTTGTACAGGCCAATTTGTGTAGTCTATGGCCCGCTTAACGAAATAAAATCGTTCTGCAAAGAAGGGCAAAGTGCGAGTATGAAGACTCGCGATTTTAACATCTCTGCTTAGAAGTAAGTTTATCGAATTGTAATTTAAACAGATGATTATTTGTTTTTATCGTTTTTATTAAATAACCAAGAAATGGATTTTTCATACTCCCTTATGCAATTTAGTAAACTGGTTACTACTGAGATAAGAAAAGAAATATAAAAAATATTAAGTGGTAAAATAATTTTGGAATTATCAGTTTTTCAATGAACTCTTCAATTTGAAAAGATTTAAAAATCAGAAAATATCGTTATTTTAAGATTTGAAAGGGAGATCCATTTTTTTTTCTGCCGATCACTTTATGTAAAGTAGGGTAGCAACGGATATATTGGAGAAAATTCGTGATCGATTTCTGATAACATCGCCTAAAAAAACTGAACTGTGCAAAAATTTCAGCTCAATCGTATTTGATATACATAGTTCATCAAAGTTTCGGTTTATCAACCCCTCGAAATTTTTATTTTGATGCCAAATGGCTTGAAAATGAATAAAACGTCGACATCTGGTGTTATCTCGATAAAAAAAAACTACTATCTGGGACAGTTTTTCCAAAAACTGGTCCCAGATAATCGATTTATGGCCAATATGTTAATTCGTGATAACACCAGATCTCGACGCTTTTGTATCTTATCAGGCAAAAAAGTTATTAAAAGAAGTTATCACGTGGAAACTCAATTTCTTCTCGAAAAGTTGCAGGAGTTTTAACCTATTTTCAAAAGTTATTCCGAAAACAAAAACTAATAGAAAGAAAACCAGTAGCCAGTTGAATTCAGCGCCTCCAAATAAGTCAATTAAGGATCTCAATTTTTTTCGACCGTTAGAAGGTTCTATGCGTTCTCCTAGAGGATGAATAGCATTCTCTTAGCCGCTGAAATGAACTTCAAAGTAGCTTTAATTAGTTACTTAAATTTTAGGCTGATGAGCATTCTCCAGGAACACCTGTAGAAGCTGATTAAGCTTCTATGGTACCTCTTTATAGAACTTTGATTGCTTAGGATATCACCTTGTGTTATTGTACCCGTGGGATCTATAGTGGGCATAGAACACATGCGAGATATATACATGGAGTGTATCGAGGAGATCCAGCAGTCGACCGATGGAACTCGACATGTACGCGTGCTAAAGCCTATATATTTTGTCACGTTCATCGTGGTGAAAACGGCTCCGTTGTTCTGAAGCGGAAATTGCGGGTTCAAGTCCTATCAGGGCCGTTGTATCTTTTTCGAGAAATTTATGATATTTACGGCTTATGTTCTTTCTTTCTTTGTTTCTATCTCATGTTGCTTTTAATTTCCATCCCCTTTGAAAATATACTCGATGCATTTGGCACTAAACGGTGAATCGTAGATCCATCAAACAAAGCAATAACGAAGTTCAGCTGCCAAAAGTTATCTGTCGTGCTTTTTATAGTTCATCCTTTTTTATCTTACGCGTAATATTCCGCAAAATTTTCCCTGTTGAAGAAAATTAATAGTCGTTCGGTTTGAATAGCGGTAGTGGCTGTGTTAACGATTCTGGCAACCATGATCAACGATCGGCCGCGGCGTCGCTGCATAGGATGACACTTTGTCTACCACGAGTGAGAAGAGAAGTTGAAGATAAAGGTTCCACGTTGAGCTCAATAAGTTTACATTATAAAGTTTGTAGTTTTTCCCGATAAATTCATATATTTGATTGCGCACTATTAGTAAAATCCACAACACGATTCTTTCCATGCTACACTTCAACTCTGAAAGAGAGAAGTAGTAAATAGCGGCGGAGATTATCAGGATTGCTCCTTGGTAATATTTAGAAGCAGAAACTAATTTGTGAGTAGAACTTAAGCATCTTATAAACACCGAACTAATGTCACAATAAATCTTTTTAGTCGAGTCGTGCTTGACGAACTCCGAGAAGTTTCGCTGTTTTTAACATTCTTGAAAATTACTACGAGATGAACACGAATCCTGATAATATCCAAAATGCCACGACTTTGGAGGAATCGCATAATTGTGGATCATGTAAGCGTCCGGATTCGGCTAAGACTATGGTAGCCTGCGATGCTTGCAACGGATGGTGGCACTTCGACTGTGCCGGTGTAGATGCCTCGATTGAGAACCGTAGTTGGCTGTGTATCAACTGTGTTTTAGCCCCGAAAAGCTCAGCTTTAGCAACCGGAAGCCAAAAAATGCAAGTAATGTTGAATGTGGATTCGGGAAATAGAATTACAGTGATCTCGGATGATAGCACTAGCACCTATGTAGCAGCCACTAAGCACTCTAAAACCGGATCAGTATTGTCGACGTCATCCAGCGCACGACTTCGTTTGAAACAGCTTCAGGAACAAAAAGAGCTCGAAGATCGAATCTCTAGGGAAAAAGCCGACAGAGAACGCCAATTCCTAACACAGCGACACGAGATTGAAGCAGAAATAGCCAACGAAGATGGAGATGAAAAAAGTGTCAAAAGTCTCGGAGTAGAAAATCGCGGAAAGGTAGCGAATTGGGTGCGTCAACATCAGTATACCTTCGCCCCTAATATCCAAGAAGCTCTACCCCGACATCAAACATCGACACCAATTCAACACGACGTTCATGCTCAGCCATCGAGAATTGCTATGTGCTCTTCTGACGCTGTACCAAGAAATTCGTTACGTCCTTGTGGAACACAGGATCAACAACTGCACGCTGCAAATGCTTGTAGAAATCCGAGAGAGATGCTTCAACAAATTCCACAGGGCACAAAGAAGAAAACCCTGTTTCCGGATTACGTTCAAGTGAATAAACAGCCTGTTACGAATGCAGTTTCGATTATAGATGACAACATAAATCCAGCGAACATGGAACAGTTTACTCCCAGGAATGTGTGTTGTAATCGAGAACAGTTTGAAAACGCCATTCAAGGAGAAACGATCATCGATCCCGTTAAGAATCTCACCAATCCAATTGGACAGCCTTCAACTTTCTACAGATCCATCACCGCGCAACAACTTGCAGCGCGCCAAGTTGTATCTAAAGAACTACCAACGTTCTCAGGAGATCCTCTGGAGTGGCCTATGTTTCTAAACGCCTTCGAATCAACTACTGCACTCTGTGGCATCCAACCAGATGAAAACCTTGCCAGATTACAGAGAAGCCTGACAGGGTATGCTAGGGAGAAAGTTCGTAGTATTCTCACTCTTCCGGAAGCCATTCCTGAAATCATCAACATCCTCAGTACTGAGTGCGGACGGCCTGATCAGTTAGTTCACTGTCTTCTTGCAAGGATTCGTAAAACAACTCAGCTGAGTATCAATAAATTAGATTCACTAGTGACTTTTGGTAGAGAGGTTCGAAATTTAGTCACTTACATGCAATCGGCCAATCTTCATTCGCATTTAGACAATCCGTCGATGTTATCTGAGCTAGTTTTCAAGCTTCCTCCTGACCTACGTCTACAATGGGGTATCCATTTAGCTTTCATACCAAAGCCAAAGCCACTCGAAGCGTTTAGCAACTTTGTGACCACACTTCGCAGCGCAGCTTGTCAAGTAGCTATGCCAAGCGATCACTGCTCAAACGAGGAAGTTGCTAAGCGGAATAAAGGTAAAGAAAGAACCGGTTACCTGAACGCTCATTCGAATGATTCATCCGATATTTCTTCGGATCCTGATAGAATCAAAACTGATCAAAAACCATGCCTAGCATGTCATAGCGTTGATCACAAGATCCGTTTTTGTAGAATCTTTCATGGAATGACCCTTCAGAGTAAACTTAAACTCGTTGAAGAAAATGGGATGTGTCACCGCTGTCTCGTGCCTCACGGAAAATGGACCTGTCGCACCAAGCAACCATGTGGAGTAGGTGGCTGTAGAGAAGCTCATCATAAGCTACTGCATCCAGAAGAAATCGAATCACATCAGGAAAATGGATCGAACGAATTCGCAACTGTTGCCACGCACAATCATTCGAGGCAGAACTCAACGCTTTTTAAAATTTTACCGGTTACTGTGCACGCAAACGGAAAATCTGTGTCAACGTTTGCCTTTCTTGATGACGGGTCAGATGTTACCCTCGTAGAAGATGGCTTAGCAGATGAACTCGGTATCGTCGGAGAAGAAAGTCCACTCTGCCTTAAATGGACTAGCGACGTTACGCGTATCGAATCTACGTCACGAAAAGTTCAGTTTGCGCTTTCTGGGAAAAGGAATCAAACCAAACACGTTTTGACCAATGTGCACACTATAAATCGCCTGGAATTACCCCGTCAAAGTTTGAACTACTGCCAAATTTCGAATCAGTTCCCATACCTCCGTGGGCTTCCAATTGATAGTTACGATTTTGCAACACCACGTATTCTAATCGGAATCGACAACGCCAAGTTAAACCTCATCCTGGCAAAACGAGAAGGAAATGCTGACGAACCCATTGCAGCGAAGTCACGTTTGGGTTGGATGATATTTGGCGGAAGCAGAAATTTGAATCTCGAAGGCAAAGCTTTAGTCCACGTATGCAGTTGTTCGAAAGATCACGAACTTCATAATTTAGTTCAAAATTTCTTTGACACTGAGCATTCTGGAGTGTCTAACCTAACAGTGCCAGAATCGGAAGACGATATTCGTGCTAGAAGAATTCTTGAGGAAACCACCACTCGCACGCCATCAGGTAGATTCCAAACTGGCTTACTGTGGAAGTGTGATTCTATTGTTTTTCCTGATAGTTACCGGATGGCCGATCGTCGATCAGTCTGTTTAGCACGTAGACTTATGCAGGATCCTGATCTTAAAAAGAACGTCGATCAACAAATATCGGAGTATGTTGAACGTGGCTATGCTCACAGAGCGACTACTGTTGAAATAGAAACCACCGACCCCCGAAAAGTGTGGTATCTACCTATCAATATTGTTCGTAATCCGAGAAAACCGTCAAAAGTACGAGTAGTTTGGGATGCAGCCGCACGCGTTGGAGACGTTTCTCTGAACTCAAAACTTCTCAAGGGGCCAGATCTGCTCACCCCGCTTCTCTCTGTGCTGAGCAAATTCAGGGAACGGCAATTCGCAATAGCCGGGGATATTCGTCAGATGTTCCATCAGCTCCTCATCCGACCTGAGGATCGACATGCCCAAAGATTTCTGTATAGGCGTGACCCGAAAAGTCCGCCCGAAATATTTATTATGGACGTCGCTACGTTTGGGGCAACTTGCTCCCCATGTTCTGCACAGTTTGTCAAGAACAAAAACGCTACCGAACACCTTAATCAATTTCCTGAAGCTGCGAATGCGATTATAAACAACACGTATGTCGATGATTTTTTAGCTAGCCGAGACACCATCCAAGAGGCGATTCAGCTGGCCAAAGATGTAAGTCTGGTGAATAATGCTGCAGGGTTCGAAATCCCTGGGTGGCAATCAAATTCCCAACACGTTCTAAAACGGGTTGGGGTGGCAGAAAAAGAAATCAAACATTTTCCCTCGACAAATCTACTGTTGCAGAACGAGTTTTGGGTATGACTTGGTCCTCTAATGAAGATGTTTTTACATTTGCGGCCAATTTTCGCTCTGATCTCCAACCATTACTCTGTGGGGAACTTAGACCAACCAAACGTCAAGTACTACAAGTAGTGATGAGTTTGTTTGACCCTCTTGGAATCGTTTCCTCATACACCATACATGGGAAAATAATGATACAGGACATCTGGCGCTCTAAAATTGATTGGGACGAGGCAATTCTTGATGAGGAGTATAAACAGTGGCAACGCTGGATTAGCTTAACAGCCAACCTGGACCACGTAAGGATTCCTCGCTGCTATTTTCCTCTTTACAATCCCGGCAGTTATGACGAGCTGCAGCTACACGTTTTCGTTGACGCAAGCGAGCTAGCGTATTGTGCCGTTGCGTACTTTCGAATTGTCGATTCAAACGGCCCACGTTATGTATTAGTGTCTGCGAAATCAAAAGTTACACCGCTGCGCCCTCAGTCTATACCACGTAATGAACTCTGTGCTGCTGTGATCGGCACCCGACTGTCTAATACAATTGACGATAATCATTCTTTGAAAATAACGCAAAAATTCTTTTGGAGCGATTCCTCAACTGTCCTATCCTGGCTGCAATCCGATCCCAGAAACTATCGACAATTCGTGGGATTCAGGGTTGCTGAAATTCTAGCGTCGACTTCACCTAGTGAATGGAACTGGGTGCCGTCGAGCTTAAACATAGCGGATAATGCTACCAAGTGGGGAAATGGTCCCAGTTTTCAACCCGACAGTCCTTGGTTCAAAGGACCTGAGTTTCTTTATCGATCTCCGGAGGAATGGCCACGTCGTGAAAATCAATTGAATGTTACTTCAGAGGAGCTTCGCACTGTTCACCTTCACCTTAAAGTAATAAATGATCCAGTTATTGATCTGACCAAATACTCTAAATGGAATGAGTTATTAAGGAGATTTGCTTTTTTGTACCATTTTGTACATAGCTGCAAAGTAAAAAGACTTAACCGGCGTAAAAGTTATTGTATGGTCTTTCTCCGCCAGCCAGATTACGTTGCTGCAGAAGCAGCTATATGGCGAGCTGTACAAGGTGATGTCTTTCAAGAAGAAATAACGATTATACGTAAAAATCATAGTACAACAGCCAAAGAAAAGAAGTGCATCGGAAGGTTCAGCACATTAGCAAAGCTGTCTCTCCTGCTAGATGAGCAAGGTGTCCTCCGAATGGATAGTCGAATACACCCTCAATCAACCTACTACTCAATCAGTTTTCGAAATGTAACAAGTCTTCTAATTCTTCGCTTCCACCAAAAGTTCGGTCACGCAAATACGGAAACCGTCCTCAACGAACTCAAACAAGAGTACTACATTCCAAAAATGCGAGCAACCGTTAAGAAAACTTTAAAACAGTGTAGCTGGTGTCGAGTCTATCGTGTAAAACCGTATGCTCCAAAAATGGCCCCACTCCCTCAACCGAGAATAACCCCTTTCGTTCGCCCATTTACTTTTACCGGCATCGACTATTTCGGTCCTGTTATAATCAAACGCGGTAGATGTAACGAAAAGCGATGGGTGGCACTCTTCACATGCCTCACCATTAGGGCAGTGCACCTGGAAGTGGTACACACACTATCGTCGGACTCCTGTAAGATGGCAATACGTAGATTCATAACAAAACACGGACCCCCCAAAGAAATATTTAGTGATAACGGCACAAATTTCCGTGGCGCTTCAAGGGAGCTTAAAGAAGAAATCATAAATTTGAATTTCCAACTAGCAAAATCGTTCACCAACAAATTCACAGCGTGGAATTTCAATCCCCCTTCTGCTCCACACATGGGTGGTGTGTGGGAGCGAAAGGTACGATCAATCAAACAAGCTTTTAAGACGTTATCTTACAACGAAAAACTCGATGAAGAAAGCCTGAAGACATTTTTAGCTGAAGCGGAATTGATCGTCAATTCTCACCCATTGACATTTGTGTCTTTGGAGAATCAAGAAGACGAGGTTATTACACCCAACAGCTTTTTATGGCCGAACTCATCGGAAGGAGATAAGCCTCCTAGAATTCCCATAGATGCCGTTGTTAATCTTCGTACGAACTGGAAATCAGTGCAACATCTTACGAACAGGTTCTGGAAATGCTGGATCAAAAGTTATTTGCCAACAATAGCTCGACGAACAAAGTGGTTCTCCGATGTACGTCCATTACAAATCGGCGACCTGGTAGTGATCGTCGACGAATCAGTACGAAACGGATGGCTGCGCGGAACCGTGGAACGAGTTTATCCAGGATGCGACGGTGTGGTCCACAAAGTGGATGTCAGAACTGCAGATGGTATTTTTCAACGACCAGTAATCAAGGTTGCGCTCTTGGACGTAAAAGATGATAGTAAAACCGAGTGACTAGGTATTACGGGTTGGGGTGTTAACGATTCTGGCAACCATGATCAACGATCGGCCGCGGCGTCGCTGCATAGGATGACACTTTGTCTACCACGAGTGAGAAGAGAAGTTGAAGATAAAGGTTCCACGTTGAGCTCAATAAGTTTACATTATAAAGTTTGTAGTTTTTCCCGATAAATTCATATATTTGATTGCGCACTATTAGTAAAATCCACAACACGATTCTTTCCATGCTACACTTCAACTCTGAAAGAGAGAAGTAGTAAATAGCGGCGGAGATTATCAGGATTGCTCCTTGGTAATATTTAGAAGCAGAAACTAATTTGTGAGTAGAACTTAAGCATCTTATAAACACCGAACTAATGTCACAATAAATCTTTTTAGTCGAGTCGTGCTTGACGAACTCCGAGAAGTTTCGCTGTTTTTAACAGGCTGAAAGCCAGTCTGTAGGAACGATCAGGTCAAGGAATTGGCCGTTGGATCACTATATATTTATTTGAGTTCTCTAATAGAATAAAATTATTTGATTCATTGCGTTAATCATTTTTTCTATATAATATACCCAAGCAACCAAAAGTCGCGTTTTTACTTAAAGATGGAACTCCGAAGTTCACATTTGGCTGACAAAATGTTTTACGGGAGCTTCAGGTGACTCATGTCACGTGAAAGTTACTCAGGAACTTCCATCGCCTTTTGAAAGGTTAAAATATTGTTAACGGAACTTCTAAGCGCTTTTAATGCAACTTCGTTCAAGAAGGTCGATAACGCTCGCTTGACACTTTCTAACGCACCGTTAAGATACTTCTAGGTGTTTTAAAGAATCTGTATGGGAATTTTAAGCGACATGTCAAAAATGTCTGTCAATTTCTTGTCATGGTATTTGTTTTGTTTATATCAATACGATATTTACAATGGAGTTCAACGCGAAAAGAAAAATTCGTCGAAGGTTGAAATAACAAGTTGTAAGGATTTTTTAGATTTTCACTATCGTTGTGATTTTATTCTTTTCCATCCGCATGATTGCGAGGAGAGTATCTGCTTTCCTTTGGCGATTTGGATTAAAATCGGCTTTCTGGCAGCTCAGGGAAAACCTTTCTCCAGGACCGCATCCCATTATTTGCATATGAGAACATCCAGCTGGGAACGGCCTGAATCCGGTGCCGTCGTTACGGACAACATCCACTTTCTGCTGGAGGACAAGGCTACTGTGGTAGGTAGTAGTTCCAGTCCATCTATTTAGTTAGCCTTTTGTGTAATGTTTAGAGGTTCAAATAAATTTATCATGATGAATATTTTTGTTATTATTTACTAAGTGTACCGAAAGTCCTTAAAAATTAAATAAAATACAATCTATCGACCAACCAATTCCATTATCGCCAATACGCGATCTCAAATGACATTAAGTTTAAATACTAATTATTACAGTGGCAATGAACTATTGCTGGATTGGTCGAGAGGCTGGTAAGTTTCATGGCAACCTAAAGAGCAGCGGTTCAATTCTCGTAAGCGTAAGTAGCTTTTGTAATCACTTGACATTCTCTTAGAAGCTGTATAGCGTTCTCTACAGCCACCTAAACGAACTTGAAAGTATCTTTAAGAACTTAAATTTTGGGCTGATTAGCATTCTCTTCAGACACAAACGAGAGCTGATTAAGCTACTATGGAAACTACACAGCAATTTTTTTTTGCTGGAAACCAAAATTTTGCTGGTTTTTTTCCCGCTAACTTTCCAGCAAAATTCCCAGCAATTTCAATTGCTGAAAAAAACAGCAAACGTTAATGCTGGTTTCCAGCAATTCAAATTGCTGGAAAATCAACAATCCAGATTGCTGGAAACCAGCTATTTCTTTCAACACAACCAGCAGTATTTAGTATGAAATTTATATTTCAATTCAAACTAAAGTTTAATATTGGCTGTGCATATAATAAGCAATAAAAACAATTATTTTCTCCCATTTTCAATAAGGGATTAGTTTATTTTCCAAAAAAACTTTTTTATTCACAACTTTCTAACACCGGCTCTGGGGTGGCCGCTTTTTGCCAAAATGTTGATCATCCGCCACCTGTAAAAATAGTTTTGATAAGTATCTTCTATGGAATATCCTGTACAATAAAAACTCACCCTTGACTTGATGTCTGGTTGCTAGAATACAGAGGAAAATAAAAAAATAGTATTAACATAAACAAAATTCGTGAAAAAGAGTCTCACCTTGCTTCAGCGTACGAAAACAAACAGACTTCAATTTGACAACTCGATTGCTGATTTTCCAGCAAACTAGACCAATTGCTGGAAAGTCCAGCAATTTGAAAACCGATTGCTGATTTTCCAGCAAAAATGACAAGAACACAACCGAATGCTGAAAAATCCAGCAATAAGAAAATCGATTGCTGGTTTCCAGCAAAAATTTGGATTGCTGAACGTTTCCAGCAATTTTTTTTGCTGGAAACCGAGTCAAAAATTTACAGTGTATTTAAGGGAATTCTGGTTGCTTGGGTAATCTATTCAAATACTTGAAAGGGGGGCAAAAACAAAAAAATATAATAAAGCATCCGGCTGTACAGAAAAAAAATTTGAACTTACAGATCAATTTGACAGTTGCTTTCCTGAGCTCTTTTTATGTCCTGTAATTTCAGCTGTTGAAAATACAGGACGCAATCGTCCCGACAACAGGGGAAAAGACACTGTCACAAAGGCGATTTGACGGTCATAAGAGCAAATAAAATTGTATATCTGATAAGAGCTTATTTTCCGGTGCTCAAAAATTAGATTATTTTTGTCACTTGAGAACCTTGTTGGTATTTTTTATATTTCTGTTAAGTGTAAATGAAGATTTTATATTTGCTTAAAAATTAATTCTATAGGAATTACGCAACTGTTCCTCATGAAAATTCATAAAATCGATAATAATAAAATGAAAATGCTTACTATGCCCCGGGTGTTCGTTATGCCCTTATCTCCCCTACATTATAGATCAAGATGATTTAACGATCATAAGAGGGAAAAATGCCACAATGTTGTAAATTACTGGTGTTGGAATATAAAACAAGTCGGTTTTAGCAACAAATAATAAAAAGAATTTTTATTCGCTAATCGATATACTTTAAACAATGTAACTTTAAAATTGTATGGTGTGGACTTGATGTGTGCAAAGAATGGAATGTGTGTGATATGTTGATCTGCATTCATCTCAATCTGGGCAGCATCCGTCTGGGTGACAGCCGTCACTTGATGAGCTACCAGTTGATCAAATTGGTTCGGACGAGGGATCCTCTCAACACCTGGCAAAAAAATACGATCATAAAAGCTTATTTTCCTGTGTTCAAAAATTATTTATTTATTAATTAGTCTTCGAAAAAATATTTTATCGCACATACTTATTGTTCTAAGAGATGGCTAACCTATTTTTAAATGATTGCTTAGACAAATCAAATTGCTTTGAAAATCAAAAATTTTAACACTCATTAAAATAACGCTGGTGTTGGGAAAAAGCACATTTTGAAAATATTGTCATGCAAAAACATTTTCAAGATCTATGGCATTCAATTTTTTTTTCAACACGTGTTGTATTTCCGCATGCTGTGATGCACAAATAGAAATATTTCTCTTACATACAACGCCCAAAGATCTTGAAAACATGTTGGCATGGTAAAATTTTTAAAATGTGCTACAAGTGTCAAAATTGCTACCACTTTTTCCCAACACGAGTGAACTTGCTCTTACATGTGTCTATTGGATTGGAGCCATACGTCGTACGATGAGATGGAATCCAAAAAAGCATTTGAAGCATTATATTTTCGACACTTGAGAACCTAGTTGTTTTTTTTTAATATTTCTGTTAAGATGATGAGGGAATTTCTTTTTTTTTAACATCTCTTTATTTGAAACGACAGGGAATTTCTTTTTTGCTAGAAAATTAATACCTACTATAGGAACTACAACACTATTTCTCATGAAAATTTATTTGAGAACATACGTATTTCCTTAGTAGTGGGGGTGCCCAGTTCGCCCCGAGTGCTCGTTATGCCCTTATTTCCCTTTGTCGATTTACAGATGACTTGTTTTTCTGTGGTTTTTTCATATTTGACGTGATCTAACTTATTTAGTAGGTTAAAGAAATCCGAATGTCAGGTTAACATTTATCAATTTTTCAATAATCTTTTTTCCAACAGTAAGGGTAGAACAAGAAGCAAAACAAATAATAGAGCAAATACCTAAGTACCTAGCAATCGAAGGATGAACCATCCTAAAAGATGGAAATCTCGGAAAAAGTATCTTACAGACTTAACAACCTAACAATCATTTCTTAGCTCGTACCATTGGTGTCCAAGTGGGGGGTCCTCCTGAATCCATTGGTCGGGAGATAACAATGTTAGGGCTAAAGTCAGCTTCTTCTGAGCTTTCGATGCTAACATTTGACAAATCCTTAGCAACTTGTTCGTCCAGCGATTCAACTTTCACGTCTTGTGATGTCTCATTTGCCTGATGAGCTATCAAATTTTCTAACGGCATCCCAACTGGAATTGATTCCAGCTCAATGTGGGGCATATCCAGACCATGATCAGCATATATTTCGCTCAATCTTGCGAAAATTTTGTCGCTTATTTCGGTCGATTCCCGAAGCAATGCCTCCAGTTCCTCCGATCCTTTATTCAAATCTTGACAGTGTTGTTCGATTTGATCCAAGCCTGTTTGTTTCTCGTGTAGAACTCGCCTGGCGTTTTTCGGGTTCGCTTTTTCTGGAATGATGCCGGCAATCGCGAAATGTGCTGTTTGTTTTCGAAGCGTGCTGAGCTTGGCATCCACTTGACTTGCCAATGCTTCCATGTTAAAACGGCTAGAATTTAAATCGTTTTTTGAATTTAATTTATTTAATAACGATTTGAAAGTCACAGTTGACAAACCTTGCCTGATTTACCAGCGTTGCTGAGTTTCCTGATTTTTCAATATTTGTATTGACTTTTCCGGTGTCAAAAAATTAAGGCAGGTGACGTGAGCAATCACTACATTGGCAAAACAATCCCAATACAATTGAATAATTCATTATTATTATTATTCTGTTGGAATTATGCAGACATTTTTTACTCATTCCTTAACGAGCCTCTAATAAGCCTCTATATGTTTTTATTACAGGCTCTTTATCATTCCTAAATAAAACGAGCCCTTAAAAACAGTACATTTGGCACCGCTGATGTAAATGAACTGCACGCTCTTTTATTTTAACTCAAAATTAAGTACGACCGAGGTTGGTGTGATGGTTCAAAACGGAGTTCGAACTGCGAACTCAAAATTGATCCTTTTTTCCTTCGGCGAGGGAACAAAAGTAATGAACTTATGAACTAAAAATTGAACTCTCTTCGTTGTACTGAAAACACTAATAGAGAATTCGTTTTGACGTGGTGGTGCACCGGGGCACTACCGGTAGTGCACTTTTTGCTGTTTTCATGCTCGTTTTCACGATGAGTAGTCCACTGGTAGTGCACCATAAAGTGGACGGTGGAACACTCTGAAAATATTCGGTGTTGCTTGCGCTCTCACCAATACTATCATGAATTTTGACAGCACGTGCTTCCCGATGTAAACAAATATCAGCTGGTTGGTTTATTTCTATACCGCAAAAATTGGGTTCGAGCTGTTTGTTTCTCTTCATTATCCCGAAGAACGGAAACTTGTTCCGGATTCGATACCAGTGCCGTTTCCAACAGAGGCGGAGAATTTCACCTGGATGGCACGTTCCAAAGCAAACAACGCTCCCAAGAAGAAATGTGCCCAGAAGGCTTGCTGCAATTGGTTCCAGGCGATGCCGAAAAAGAGCAGCAAATCCGAGTGCAAAAAGGCCAACCCAAAGATCTGATGGAATCGCCCAAACCGAAAAGTTTTCTTGATCGGGAGGGTCCTAGAAGTTGGTCTCCACAGCAAGAAGCGTTCAGCTGCATCGAAGCTACTCTGCTACAAGCTAGTTTCGAGCTGTGCCTTAGGGTGACGATGCTCGGTTGCGCCAAGTCCCGGATTCCCACCCGTTGCCCTTCAAAAACGGTAGTTCGAGACTACACCCGCATTGGGAGCTTGAATTTCGTTCGTTTCGGTCTGTTAGCAAAATTTTCTCCCCCGACTTCCGCGATCCGAGTTCGCCAATTTGACTTCCAAGAATTTTTCTTTTGTAATCTGAAAACGGAAATAGGTACTCGAACGAAGGTGAGATTTGCGAGGAATAACCGTTCAAAATACCGGAACCTTCAAGCTGGGGTAACTGCAGTCTAGCAGCAGCAAACATAGACCGCCCAGAATCAGCCGGTATTTCAGTTATCATCAGAGCCATAGCGAAAATGAAATCTTCACAATTCAACATAATATATAAGTTCATGCTAAAATTTTCATATTATTTAAAAGATAATGATCAACTAAAGTAAATTTCATTTCAATTTTCGAAGTCAAACGAAAACAAATACCAGCTGTAATGGATTTTTGACAGCTTGATGTTTTCTGTTGACACTGCCGATTTCACGCACACCAACAAAGATTAGTGCAAAACTCGATTCATGCTCGTTTTCAGCTTGGAAGGTGCAACACTTTCGGGTGGTGAAAACAAATACGGTATAAGCGAGACCAGTTCGAACCGGAACAGCAACCAACGAACACGTCGCGAAATTTTGTTGATCAGGAACAATTACCGGAAGACTATGAAGGAACTTCATAATGGAATGCATGTTCACCGTGTCAGCGTAAAATTCTGTCCGTCATTGTAATCATACGGTGAGCGGCTTGGAATGTCCGGAAACTTCAGAATGTTGTTTACTTCCCATAGGAAGTAACATCCGGAAGTTCTCTTTGACCGGGAGTGTCAAAACTTTCCACCGCTCTGTAATAAGGCATTTCCCCACTTGTCAGACGAACAGCTGATTTCTCATGTATACATTTTCTCGGCATATCGTGGTAGGGTAAACATAACAACAACATTACGCATGTTCAATGGCCAGTTAATAACAAAATACAATTGGCAATGCAATTGTAGTCGTTTTGCAAGTGCACCTTGGTGAGGAGAATATAAATTCGTTATTTAATTTATTTTAAATTCATAACAAGTTAAGACATGAAGGTATGTTGATGCTTTTAATGAAAGAAATTTTTAAAAGAAAGCATTGAACAGTGCTTACCATCAAAGATCAAAATGGCGACCAGTTGGTGTTTACATTTTTCAAAACAAAAACATAAAGCTACCCTACCACAATCTGTCTCAGGAAATACTCTATTGCAATGCAATGTACCGGAACAGCAACATCCGGGTACAACAAATTTTTATCATCCTTTAATTCCCTGAAAATAAGCTACCCTCGAAAAAAAAGGATAAATTCGAGTTCGGCTGCCGAACTTAGTATTGAGTATGCCTATCAGAACTTAGTTTTGCGATTGCCCAGTCGAACTCAAAGTTGAGGGCTGCCACCGAAGTGCTGTTTTGAACCAATACTACTTAATTTTGAGTTTAAAAAAAAGAGCGTGCGTGGTTCAACTGTCAAAGCGTTCCACTTTCAGCTGTTCCAACCAATTGAAAATCAAAACAAAAACCAGCTCTCGAGTTTTGATTCAAGAACGGTGCCGAATTATTAGATTCGATTATCATGTCTGGTGGAAAAACCCCTCTGGAGCTCCTGTCCGGAACCTACTCCAAAAGCTGGCTTCACGATAAGTATGCTCCGTTGGCTGGTTCACTTTTTGGTTTTGCCGGGGCTTGTTACGTGAACTTTGGATCCGGTCGACCAGTGCTTTCCGGTAAGTGTGATGTAACAACCCTTCGTTGTACACATAAATTAGATGATTTTGTTGTAATTTTAGGGATTCAAAAACATATCATTGCTGCCCTCTCGGTTGGATTTTTGGTGACACAAGCCGACAAATGGAGAAACCAACATTTGGCCGAAAAAGACGCTACCCTTAGGCACTACATTGAGCTGCACCCAGAGGATTTTCCAACTCCAGGTTAGTGGCTAAATACGAACAAAATTTTCGGCATACATTCGGCTTTTGCTTCGTTGTATAAAGATACTAAATTTGCTCTTGAAAGGTATTTCATAATAAAATATTTATCTCGAGTAAGCTTTCATTACGTCGAATAACACAAAAACACCTTCTATCATCAAAAAGAATGGTCAGCAAATGAGAAAATATGTTAGGAAAGTACTTGCCATCAGCACAGATAACTTTAGCACAGGAGACTCATTTAAGACGTTACACCACGACCTGAAATCGCTTTTCCGGTTATCATTCTTGAAGTCAAACAATTTACTTGAAAATGACCAAATAACAGCAAACGTTCGCAAATTGAATTCCCTTCAAAATAATATAATTTGGTCATTAGGAAAATTTTAAGTTGTTTGTTTTGTAATCGATTACTTTTGTGGCGTAAATTCACGCTAGAATTGATCATTTTTTATTTCAGTACATATCTCTTTAATATCCTATTCTCTGTGAAAATAGGATATCGTTGTCTTCTAATAAGGTGTAGAGAAAACAATTACCCACAAATTGATGTGCGTAGCTTCACGATTGAACAACAACGAACAGTTATGCCTCTTTAAAGTTGTGACGTGAGTTCACTCAGTTTATAGTTCAAATTTTATGTACACTTTTAAAAGTGATATTTTGTTACTCCGACTTGTACAATCATAAATTTTCAGTATGTTTTGCTAACCTTTTCCTTATTTTGACTAGAACTTGAATAGCAACATATTGAAGAAACGTTAAAATGAATACTTTTTCTCACAGACTTTATTTAAAGATTCACACAAAAAATGTTTTTTTTTCAAAATTCCTGGTTTTTTTTATTACGAACAACGAAATCATTGAAAAACCATCTACATTATGCTCGATTTGAAAAAATCCGACCATCTGAAGTGTCAAAACAGCTTTCAAAGCATATTTCCCGTATCAAATTTAACTAAAAATCAAATTTTGTGACGTGAATTCCCTCGTTCGCGCTGTTGTAACGCAGCTGGATTCCAACCGATTTCTATAAAATTAAGTGTTTCAAAATCGTCGCATCATTTTTGAAAAAGATCTTTTTTTTACTATAAAATGTCAAAGCTTTCTTTTTGTGACGTGAATTCACTCATTGTCGACTGTTTTTGTTCGCTCTTTAAAACAACTCCATTGGAGATAAGCAAATTCTTTTTCTATACAATGAAGCAGTATTTATTAGCTTCAAACCGTAATCTGCGTTTTTCGAAGAAAAATCAATCCATATATCTATTATTCAAATATTCTGTAAAAGTTGTCAACATTGACACTTTTTTGATCAAAACATTCAATTTTCAAAATTATATAAAACACTAGCTGATCCCGTACGACCTTTCGTCAGCTTAACAATTTATTTATTTCTGTATTAGGCTTTAAGGAGCCAAAATCGATTTTGTTTGTTTACAATTGTTTGCAAACTTAATCAATAGTATTATGACGAGAACCAGCACAACTAAATGATATTTAAGAACACTTACCATTCTATTCCGATTTTCACATATCAGGCAAAAAGCAAAACTTGTTCCTAGAATGACAAAACAGCTTAACCTCAATGAACGGGTTCGGCGAATAGTTACTTTTTTTTAGAAGAATTGTACCGTTTTGTTTAGCTCAATCCAGGTCAATTACACCTCGCTACGAGGTAAGTTTTACCTTATTTGGATTTACCTTTTTTTCTAGGTGAATTATACTTTTTTATCGAGCTCAATTCAGGTGAACTTCACCTCGCTACGAGTTAAGATTTACCTTTTTCTCGGTGAATTGTACCTTTTTTCCAACCTAGATTCAGGTAAATTTTACCTCACTCACCGAGTTTCACCTCGAGGAGGTAGAAGCTACCTTTTTGGCTTTCACGAGCGTTCACCTTTGCTAACTCGGTAAATTTTACCTTTTTATTATTTTCCGTGAACCTAAAGAAGACCAAAAAACTGCTTAGGACGAGCAGCAGTTCAAGGCAAACTGGCTTTCTGCGGCGAAGAAGGTGGACAAGGTGGCTGCACAAAATCTGGTGGCAGGGGTGGTTAAGCGTAAGGCCCGGCAATTCGGATTTAGAAAAGCGGAAGTCTAACTGAATATTTTTCCTGAATTTGATACTAATTAAACTTGAAAAAGAAATTTAATTTGATGTTTTAAATAAACGATTTCACCGATTTACACGCGTTTTCCCTTGACCAAATTTTGTCCGTATCACCCTTTAGTTATGTAGCGTTTCTTATTTATCGACAAAATAAGGTTTTTTCACGTTCATTTGCACGGGAAGTGTAAACCAGTAATGCATAATGTAGTTTTAAAACAACACTACCTAGACTGCCCCTATTCGCATATGAGTCCCATGTGCATTTTCATCGTTTTTGAGGTATCGATGAAAAACGCTTCTTTGTGCTCCAATTTACCAATAAAACAAGTTTTTGTTCGAAGTTTGTTCCCAAAATTTCGAAAAAAATATGACCCCTGATGTGTCCCATGTGAAAAATATTCGCATATGAGTCCCATGACCCAAATTCAGCGCCAGAGCTTACAATTAAAGGAAAGGATAGATAGAAAATGAAGTAAATCAATTATTTAATGCTTAAAACATTAATTTACATAAAAATTGATCGTTAAGTAGCAAAATGATTCCGAAGAAATCTGGTTCATAGTCACAAAAAACATTAATAAGTAACAGGTTAATTCTACCAAAATTATTTTTTCGACAAAAATCAACCGATGAACAACGCTCTATAGATCACTCTTCGGTCAGGATGGATCCTTCGTGGGAGATTTCGACGATCTAATGTGTGATCGGTAGGTGGTACTTGAAGTGTTGTTTCGGTAACAAAATAACAAACTTTTTTCATTACTTTTTTTATATGCACAACAATATCAATACCACTGTTTTCGTTTATTACCCAGGAAGATTTTCCCGGAAGAAATCTCCTTTTTTGTCTTGAATCCAGCAGACTTTTGGTCGGTGTTATCCACGTATCCGTTACACGCATTGAATTAAATGATGATGAAGTCTTATAAATTCGCAGCAATTTCACACGAATGAAAACAAAGTTTTGGAAAAACACATCCCACTTGACGAAAAAACCTTGGTTGAAATCAGTTTGGAATCAAGATCTTTCGAAAATTTTCTTCCGTCATCAAAAAGAATGGTAAACAAATGGAAAACATATGTTAGAAAAGTACTTGCCACTTGCCGATAACTTTAGCACCAGAGACTCATTTGCGAATAATATCTGATCGAGGGTTAAGAATATTCGCATATGAGTCACATGAGTGTTTTATTGAAATTTCTCCGTAATTATTAGTTAGTATTAGCGCACAAGTAAACAAAAGTATTCTTTGAAGTGTTTTCTATCCGAACTATTGATAGGTTTTGCCAACAAACGATGCATACGATTGTTTTCATGAAAACAAGTTTCAAACTTTACAAGCGTTTTTCTCGGTTTGCAGTTTTTACACATGGGACTCATATGCGAATAGGGGCAGTAGAATCCAAACATCTCTCTAAGAGATCTTAGCTCTAACATCTCTCGGAAGTCTGCTTGGCGCCATCACTCAAACTGACTTATTTTAACAGGCGGAGGTCTGCGTCCCGCCAGACAGCTTAAATCATTTTTATCAGGCGGAAGTCTTCATCGCCCCATCTCTCAACCATCGCATTCTAACAGGCGGAAGTCTACATCGCGCCATGTATCGAATTGTTTTATTTAAGGGGGCCCGTCCATTAATGATGTCACGCAAAATTTGGAAAAAAAATAGACCCCCTCTCTATCCTGTCACATTTTGTCACAACTTCCGTTACTCCCCTTTTTGTCAACCAAGATAAGGGTCTTAACCTAAGAGTGCCTAGTGCCTAAGATTTGGTGTAATAAGAAGAGCAAATTTATTTGCAAACAAACCAGAGAAATGTATAAAAAAATCGTTGAATTGCTGCTGACTTATAGGCAGCGAGAAATTGTGAAGCTGAACTATGGTGAGATCGTTTCATTATATTTTTTATATCATTTAATATTATTTCAATTGTATATAAGAATGTTCAATTAGTTGCCAGCTGGCCGGGTATATACACGGATGCCGGAATACCCGAGTAAAATTTTAACATTAAAAATGTTATACATTTTCAACTGGTTGAGTAGCTAATTGATTCGTTCTCCCAAAATATACTTACATAGACACGAAATACATTCACAACATAACAGTTCATACGATGCCATGGTGCCGGGTATGGTATAAACTGCCTTGGAAATTGGTCGAGATATCTAAATAATGCAAATAAATCCATACTTTGGTCAAACTGCGGTGAATCCGTGCACCCATGGTGGATAACCTACATACATACATACATACTTCCGTTACCCCCCTTTTTGTATTACGTCACGTTTTCAAACCCCTTCCCCCCCCCCCCCCCCTCCTCCGGGATACAATTTTCAACTCTTGAGAAATTTGATTAAAAATGTATCTTCATTTTCAATTCATCATTTTTATTCATAGAATTGAAAAAAGGTTACCAATTTTTAACTAGCCTTCAATCATTGCTTAAAACACATTTCAATCATTAGTCCAAAGATTATGTTGATGACTTTTTATATTAACGACGGGAAAGTCGAGGCAGTAGGTGCTGCATCAGCGACGATGTCTGAATCTAGTTCCTCCTCTCCAATCAATTAGCAACCCAAATCTTCTCCACAGGTTAGAATAACCAAGCAATCCTGTTCACGTTTTGCCACAATTTTAGTGGGCCGCACCCAAAATAATCTGCACGTAGCGGCTACGTGAAAAACTACATAAATTTTATCCAATGGATTTTCACGTAGATGCCATGCAATAAATATGTAAACGCGCCCCTATAAGAATCGGTGCAAAATGAACATCAACTCAAATTTACGTGATTTTTTAGTTTGATCGACATGATGTGAGAATGAAAGATTCGTGAAAGTTATTCAGTATTGAAATGTAATCTGGATTGATTCGCTCGCTGCTTTTTTTCTTTTTATTTTAATTTGGAAAAAAGAAGAAGTCTCTTTTTAAAGAAGTTTATTCCAAATTTTATTTTACGCAACTCAAACCGAATTTCACACCAACATTTCATTACAAAAAAATCTTCAACATGCAATCTGCATTCCGGGCGTGGTTCAATTATGTAACCCTGAAATAAAATGTTGGATAAATAAGAATGAATTTTGTGAATAGTAAATATAAGTTACCTTTACCGGAACAGTTGAGAATTCGTTTTCTCATAACACCAGGAAGGCACTTGAATATACATTCATCCGTCAGGAAGTCCGCAAACCGAACACCAACCTATCGCAAAGCGATGTTCCGTGGCCTGAAAAAATAAAACAATTTCGTTGATTATAAATTTCAATGTTACTGTCAAAATCAACGGTAAATCTATTCGGCCACGAATCCCAAATATTGCGACAACTTACCTTACAAATAATCCTGAGACAACTGCCAGAAGTCACGGTTTTCGGTGTAATACTAGCGAAAACTAAACACAACTTTCTCAACCGTTTTTCCAGAACAAAGTCAGCTGCCTGACCTTTTCTTATAAGAACTTGAGAGAAAAAATAGACTCGAGCCAATTTAGAGCATCTACTTAGATTTTACGTGAAATTCATGAGGCAATTATGTGGAAGTAAAGTAGTTACTACCAGGGCGCACTTGAAACACTGTGGTGAAACACGTAGAATCGATATGATGCAACTAAATTTAAGTTTACTGGAAAAATCCCATAAAAAAAATTTCTAAATTATTTTGGGTGCTGGCTTTCCTGAGTGTTGCTGTAGAAGTGTTCTAGTGAACTTTCTTATGCTCATAAAGTTTACCCAGAGTGATTAAGTTAGTAATATTATTCATTAAATAAACGATGCAAGTATAATTTTATTGTATTTAGGATAAAATTTTGTTTTATTGTTTTGCTGTTTTTTTTCTGTAACAATATTTGATGTCACGTTCAAGCTGACAGCCCCCCCCCCCCCCTCCCCTCATGTCACAAATTGTCACAAAAATTGAAACCCCCTCTCCCTCCCTAACGCGCGACATCATTTATGGACGGTCCCTAACAGGCCGTGTTCTGCGTCGCGCCCGACATCTAAATCATTTTTTGTCAGGCGGAAGTCTGCAACGCGCCATATCTCAACTATTACATTCTATAAGGCAGAGGTCTCCGTTGTGCCACACAAAACTATTCCAAACAAAAGCGTACATAGCGCTTCGAATGCATCTTCTTTCTTTACTTTGAAGCAACCTCTCCAAATAAATCATACACATAAAAAGAGGCTACTGCTCGATGTACCTAACAGTTTGAAAATTACTTTTTTTTTTAATGTTCCAATTCCAGCATTCCGAATAATCGGCACTTTTTTCAAAACATGATTAGAAGAATACTTTATCAATGAGCGTTTTTTTTAAATGATCAAGTCAAGGTTTAGAACTTAGACTTCATAGGGAAAAGGCATATTGTTATTAAAAACAAAATTCTTTTTCGTCCTATTTTAGCATGGCCCAACTTGTTTCTAAGATTACATAGGACAGTACGGATAACTGTTAAAAAATTTTACTTTTTTTTAAATTTCGGCTTACGCACCGTGCCGCTCAACTTGATAGATTTATGACATGTTGTTTTTGTTTGTCTTCGATTTATATCCTGTTATACCAAAAATTCAATGAGGAAATCGAATTAATAAATATACATACTTCCCTACTGCTGCTGTAATCGCTGCCTAAATTAAGTTAGGAGGTCCATAAAAAAATGGCTGCTGATCACGAAAAACCAAACTTAACTTTTTTTTTTTGACCATGCCAGCTGTTACTACTGAATGTAACAGCTCCTGGCAGGATCGCCAATTTTGCAACCTGGTTCCGGTCGAGAATGGGGGGTTTGAGCAAATCGGTTCTTACCAAGAGTAAACTCGGACGTAACGGGGAAACTTTTACGGTTTTGCCATTAGCGACGATACGAGCATCGTGTGCGCTTGGGGATTCCGTTGGAACTGGTGTTGACGAAAATAGAAAGAGACAGCATGAACGCAAAAGGAGAAATAGCGATAGTGATTGTTCGATTACTAACGAGGGATGCTCTGATGTTCGCTTACATTGGTAATTATTATGTCTTCTATTTAGCGGAAGTAGGATCGTCGACACGGCGGTCTTTCGGTATCCCGCACTATGGTATGCTTTAGAATCATCGTTCTTTTCAACAACTATTTTAAAAATATCTTGCACAAATTCGATCTTTATCTAATACAATATCAAATAAGAAATTTCAAATTGCTTGGTACCCAGTTAGACATGTTTTGTCCCAGATTTCACAATAATCAAATCGTTTTGGTGATGAACGCCCTGTAAGCGACAAGTCATCTGATATCATTTCAGTTATTGCTGACATTTTGAAAATTAGAATTACAGATGGATGCTTTTCGGAACTAACGCCTATTGAATCAGGAGTACCTCAAGGCTCAATTTTAAGCCCTATTAAATGTTCCATATTTATAAACGACTTACCATCAGTTTTGAAATTCTGTAGCGTTCAGATGTTTGCAGACGATGTACAAGTTTATTTCTGCTCCGATAATGTGATGCAAATGAATGTTTTTTTTTTTTTTTGTAAATTCTTTATTTGAAACGGCTCGTACCTTTAGGCTTTAAGGAGCCAAACTCGTTTTGTTTGATTACAATTGTGTGCTTATATCTAGTTCACTTTTAAAGAAAAAAGAAGATAGATAGGGAAATATGAAAATAAAAAGAATTATAGACGAAGATCAATAGCTTTTAGGAAAAGGTATATTTCAAACATGTAGTCCAAGTCTATAACAGCCAGCACATCTCTCACTGGAACATAGGGTGGTTTTCCTCGGGCCCGAAGGGATTCTATCAAATTCGTTCTAGCGACAAGATGAACCTCGCACGACCAAACAATATGCTCGATGTCGTGGTAACCTTGGCCGCAACTACACAAATTGCTGCCAGCAATATCAAAACGATAGAGTACCGCGTCTAAGGAACAATGATTGGACATGAGACGGGAAAATATACGAATAAAATCCCGACTCAGGTCCAATCTATTAAACCATGGTTTAAGGCTTACCCTTGGGATAATCGAGTGGAGCCACCGACCATCCTCATCCTCGTCCCATTTGCGTTGCCAGTTGACAAGAGAGTTTCTTCGAACTAAAAAGTAAAATTCGTTGAAGGCGATTTCACGCTGATACGTGTCACCTTCCATCGCCCCCACCTTTGCCAGAGAGTCTGCCTTCTCATTACCCTCTATCGAGCAATGGGAGGGAACCCAAACAAAGGTGATGGTAAAGCGACGTTTTGATAAAGCACTCAAACTATCCCGTATCTTCTCGAAGAAGTATGGTGAGTGCTTTCCCGGTTTTATTGAGTGAATTGCTTGAACAGAACTCAGACTATCCGTTACAATAAAGTAGTGCCCAACTGGCCTTGAAGCGATACTGTCCAAAGCCCAATGAATTGCTGCTAACTCTGCTATATACACAGAGCATGGTGACTCGAGGCTGTAAGAGGCGCTAGATATTTCGTTGAACACTCCAAATCCTGTTGATTCCTCTATAAGTGATCCATCAGTAAAGTACATTTTATCAGCATCGACGTGTCTATATTTAGTTTCGAAAATTCTTGGAATCAGAAGTGGACGATGCGGATCCGGGATTCCACGAATTTCCTGCTGCATAGACAAATCAAACTGGACAGAAGAATCATCGTAGTCTGGGCTACAAACACGAGCGGGAGAATACGAAGAAGGGTTTACCTGCATCGACATGAGGACATGGTATATAGACATAAATCTGGTTTGAAAATTTTGCTCAAGAAGCCTTTCAAAATTTACAATAACCAATGGGTTCATGACCTCACACCTGATGAGGAACCGGAGTGATAGTAAATTGAATCGATCTTTTAGTGGGAGTATTCCTGCCAAAACTTCGAGACTCATGTTATGCGTTGAGGGCATACAGCCCAAAGCGATGCGGAGACAACGATATTGGATACGCTCGAGTTTAATGAGGTGAGTTTTGGCAGCTGACTGGAAACAGAAGCTACCATATTCCATCACTGAGAGAATAGTTGTTCGATACAATTTTAAAAGATCTTCTGGATGGGCTCCCCACCAGGTGCCAGTGATTGATCGGAGAAAATTGATTCTTTGTTGGCATTTTCCTTTCAGATACTCAATATGGGCCCTCCAGGTACACTTGGAATCAAACCAAACCCCAAGATACTTAAAACACCTCGATTGAGTGATCGTTCTGCCCAGGAGTTGGAGCTTAGGTTGAGCAGGTCTATGTTTCTTAGAAAAAACAACCATCTCCGTTTTCTGAGGGGAAAACTCAATCCCAAGCCCCAAAGCCCAGGAAGACAATCTGTTCAAAGTATCTTGTAAAGGTCTGTGCAGATGAGACTCAGAAGATCCTGTGACAGACACCACGCCGTCATCTGCAAGTTGTCTTAGAGTGCAGCCTTCAGAGAGACAACTGTCGATGTCACTTACGTAAAAGTTGTACAGAAGTGGACTCAAACATGAACCCTGCGGGAGACCCATGTAAGAGGTTCTTCTAACTGCAATATCTCCGTGAGCAAAGTTCAGATGTTTCTCACAAAGCAAACTGTATAAGATGTTGTTCAATAGTGGAGGCAGACCCCTGGAGTGTAACTTGTCTGACAACACCTCTATGGAGACTGCATCAAAAGCTCCTTTTATGTCTAGAAACACTGAAGCCATTTGCTCACGTTTTGCGTACGCCATTTGTATCTCTGAAGACAGCAAAGCAAGACAATCGTTTGTCCCTTTGCCCCTTCGGAACCCAAATTGAGTATCTGAAAGGAGACCATTTGCTTCTACCCATTTATCCAAACGAAACAAAATCATTTTCTCCATCAACTTGCGTATACAAGACAACATCGCTATTGGACGGTACGAATTCGCATCGGACGCTGGTTTCCCGGGCTTTTGGATAGCGATAACTCTCACTTCTCTCCACTCTTGGGGAACAATGTTGTTCTCCAAGAATTGATTAAATAAATTTAACAAGCGAAACTTGGCGGCGTCCGGAAGGTTTTTCAACAAGTTAAATTTGATTTTATCAATTCCCGGAGCTGAATTGTTGCAAGAGAGGAGGGCAAGTGAAAATTCGACCATCGAAAAGCTGGAATCCAGACCACACCTATCAGGAGGCACGTTCCGGATTATTTTTTGTACAGGTGTAGAATCTGGGCAGACTTTCCGTGCAAAGTTTAATATCCATCTATGTGTATTTTCTTCACTTTCATTTGTAGATGATCGATTGCGCATGCTTCGTGCCACTTTCCATAAGGTACTCAGGGATGTTTCCCGTGATAAACCACCCACAAAATTCCTCCAATACGCCTTTTTCTTCCCTTTGATCAATTTTTTGAACTGATTTTCAAGGGAAACATATGATTCAAAAAGGACGAGGGTTCCATATTTTCGAAAATCTTTGAATGCTTTTGATTTGTCCTTATAAAGCTTGGAACACTGCTGGTCCCACCATGGATTTGGGGGCCTTCGAAGAACAGATGAATCTGGGATAGGTTTTTTTTGAGCGCAAAGTGCACTTTCATGGATCAAACGTGAAAGAAAGTGATACTCCTCCAAAGAAGGTAAAACATTCATAGAATTAATGGCATCTGTTATTTCGTCCGAGTACTTTTTCCAATCGATGTGTCTTGTAAGGTCATATGCCATATTTGTTGAATTTGAAGTGCTGGCCCCATTGGTGATTGTAATTTTGATTGGCAAGTGATCACTACCATTGGGATCAGGGATTACCTTCCACTGGCAATCCAATGATAGTGAATTTGAGCAGAGTGAGAGGTCAATTGCACTTGGTCTTGCAGGGGGTTTGGGTACCCGTGTTTTTTCACCCGTGTTCAAAATTGTTAAATTGAAACTGTCACAAATGTCATAAATAAGAGTAGAACGACAATCGTCAGTTTGTTCTCCCCAGACAGTTCCATGTGAATTGAAGTCACCCAGGATCAACCATGGCTCAGGAAGCACTGAGCACAGGTCCTCTAGGTGATTTCGATCCACTGCAACTCTATGAGGCCAGTACAAACTGACAACGCATAAATCCTTACCTCTTATAGTTGTATGACATGCAACAGCTTCAATTCCTCCTGATAAAGGGAGGTGGATTCTATAAAAGGAGTGGCGCTTATTGATCCCCAAAAGCACCCCTCCATAAGAATCGTTGCGATCCAAACGGATAATGTTAAAATCGTGGAATGAGATGTTTGATTGAGAAGAAAGCCATGTTTCTGAAAGGGCAAAAATATCGCAACTAGTTTCATGAAGAAGAAATTTGAACGGATCCAGTTTAGGAACTAAACTACGACAATTCCACTGTATAACAGTGATATCTCCGACCTCTCGGCGTAAATTAGCCATCGAGAGAGATAAACATTGAAATGAGGGGCCAAGTTTGCATCAATTGCTTCAAAAATGTCTTTACTACAGGAAGCATTGTTGTTACAATGCTTTTGATGGATTCAGAAACGTTGAAAAACGAAAAAATTCCATTCAGAATGTCAGTCAACTTAAACAATCCTGGCTGGGAAGTTGATTCTGAAAAAACTGCATTCGTCAAAGGGGCCTTTGAGGTCCCTGCTGGTGTTGAATCGTTCTGTGGTGAAAAAATCGTGCGGAATCCAGGAGGGTTTTGTTTTTGTTGTTCTGCAGCATTCGGCTTTTTAGGGACACTGGTTGGAGGGCTCATTGCAGGGATTTTCTTGGGTATTTTGGGTGTCTTGGGAGTTGTTTTAGCACGTTTCCGGGAGTTTGCAACGAAAACAAAAGGGTTTTCCTCATCCGTTGTTTCTTCGTTGTCAACTGGCAACACAGAAAAGATGTTACTTGAATGAGGTTGGTCCAGTGGAGAAGCGCTCTTTAAGATAGAGGCATAAGAACGACGCGATCGTTCCTTTAAAGAGCGCTTCTGTTTATCCCAGCAACTCTTGAATGCCTCGCACGAAGAGATTTCATGGGGTGAGCCCCCGCAATAAACACATTTCTGCTCTATTGCTGAGCATGCTCCATCCCCATGATTCTCCCCGCATTGGGGACAGCGTGGCTTATTGCAACAGTGCGACGCTGTGTGCCCCAACTTGATGCAATTTTTACAATGCATGGGTCGAGGCACGAAGAGTCGCACAGGAAGCCTTAAAACTCCGTCAATCAAGACGTAGTGAGGGAGGGCGGTACCCGCGAAGGTCACACGAAATGAAGCTGAAGGCGAATACTTTGTAACTCCATTTACGACGTTGGCAGTGTTGAGTTGACGGCAATCCACGATTTCGACAGAAGTCGAATCGAGGCTCTTGAACTTGCCAACGCCGTTAGATTTAACGTATTTCGCATCCAGACTCATTTCTGTGATCACGCCCTCTATCTCTACGTCTCGAGACGGGATGTAAACGTGATACTCTAGGTTCAGAAAATTACTTGCTACAATCTCGTTTGCAGCTTTCGAGTTAGCCACAACAACGCGCAGCTTGTTTGAACGCTGTTTTGTAACACTGGTTACAGAGGGCCACCTCGCCAGATCTTTGGTGATCTGTACCACGTTAAGAGGCTTACCGTTTTTTTTGGGCCGGATGAAAACCACCCATGGCCCAGAGGAAGATGAGCCCTCTGCATATGCTCGGAGTCGGGTTGTTCTACTCTCAGCTGGGGATGATGAAGAGGCATCATCCATCTGAGAAAGACTAGCATTTGAGGGACCAGCAGCATCTGGGTCCTCCAGATGCTCCTCATTCTCGTAGGTTGGACTCTCATCATCCATAACTGAGGGGTTTAACCCCCCGCCTTCGTTCATATTTTTTCAACGGAGCCACTAATGCCTCCGTTTTAAAAATATGAGCAAAGCACTCAATGATCGAAATATAAAAAAAAGGGAAACAAGATAGGGGAGAAACAGTGAAAAAAAATAAAAGATATTACAAACTTGATTGATTTTTTCGTAATCCACGACTATTCGGCCAATTGGAAAGTCGTATATTTGGTCCAGTGTCTAACGATGGCTCCAACCACGTGGTCTTCTTTCGTTGATTGAAGATGGCTGCCACGAACGTCAATGAGCGGGGAACTAGTCTGACGAAGATGATTAGGCCGTTTGTCAAACGATGACGACGACCTTCACCCGCACCTCCAAACACTTCCAGCGGGGCCAAATCCTTTTCACGGGGAACAACGGAATAAAAAACTGTAGGCCACCAGCACTCGACAGGCCAAGTTTCGGGGAAGTCAACGTATCACTTTTCCTATTCTAGCGAGGGCACTTCTCCACTTTGGTAGCTAGCGAAAATTTAATTGTCTTTTGTGTCACCATACGGCAAAAAAAAACACCGGATTGAATACGGCAACTCTCTCCTATCAACCGAACAAAGAACACTTTTTTCACACACGAGGCTCGCAAAACCACGACCGTGTTCACTGACTGATGGGAGACGAATGCAAATGAATGTTGTTAGCGACAAAATAAATTATGATTTAAAAAAATTGAGGAATGGTCTAATTTAAATCTGTCACCTACTAACCCGTCAAATACTAAAGCATTATTGTTCAACAGTTCGAATAGGAGAACAGAAACTCCTGCACTTTACCTGGCAAATACTGCAATAAGTTTTACAAATTATGCTGAAAATCTTGGGCTTGTTTTTGACCATGAATTGTCGTGGAGCAGACAAGTTAAAACTTTTCATTCACGCAGATTCGGTTTATTCAAATTGCTCGGTTAGGACCAGGCTTCGAGTAGCGCTCAATTCATGCGTTCATTACGTTTACAATCTGTCTAGATTTTCAAGTGTTTCCTGCCTCCAAAAAACGCTGATCGGTTGTCCCTTTGAATTTTTTTTTATAAATATAGATCTTGTCCTGTAATCCATAGAATACTTAATAGAGGATGCCCGCAATATATTAAAAGATTATTTGTTCCCGTATTCCTTAGCGGATAAAGTTTGAACGTCATCTGACCTCTAGCGTGTTAAGTGTTAAGTATTTCAAAAGACCATAATCTGGAAGTTATATTTCCCTTTTCTTTAAAATTTTTGGTAGGAATATTTATCACAATTTAGGAAAAAGAGTTATTCATAGTTTCACCATTATCCTTTTCTTGATTATTGCTTAATCATTCTCAGGAGGTGTGTTCTTAGAATGTAACATTCATATTCTACGGATTGTTTTTTCCATTTCACATGATGTTTAACTATAAAATCTTTTTCTCATTTTCAGAACGCAAAAAATTCGCTGATGTTTTTGAGTACTGGCAACCTATTCGTTAAAGCTTCGATGGTGTAACGTTTTGGCCTATCCGAGGAATCCACGTAGTTTTCTAGGTTCTATCTGAAGTTCTCCGCCCTGTTAAGCATCTATGTGACCTTAAAAATCAAGGCGGCGAATGTAAATAAAGGTCTTTTGTTGAAACAAGCTAACGGCAGTTTTTCTTTTAAGACAAATCGTTATCACAAGCCTCACTTTTGCCAGCTCCCGAATCACAGCATAAAACTAGCTCAGCTTAATGTCATCCAATCTATATCTTTTTGTTTGGTGGAATGTTAATGGGGTGGCTTATTTGGATGTAAACAATCTGCCGAATTCGTTCAAAACCGGTTCTAAGGCTTAGGAGAAAATTTCCCTAGAAACGCCAAAATGCGTGTGTTACATGATGCTGACCAATTGAGATAGAGAAAATAGGCCTAGTTGGCGAATTAGTTCCATAAGCCTATCGACAAGATACTATATTCCCGACGAGTTCATCAACCTTCTTCGCGCGAGGCCTTTCGCCGGTCAGCCAGCATAAATCCGCAACACCAATCGAGCATACATTCGGCTTATTTTTTTTATTATTATTCTTACTTCACATCGTAGATCTTGAAAGAAAATTAACCCAAAGAAGATACGAAACTCAATCTGGCGAACGAGAATCTTGAGGGGAACTTGGGGTAGTAGCAGTATCTCAATTTTTTCGGTGTTAATTTTTGATTCAGTAATGTTATCGCATAGTAAAACAGCGCATCGACATGACAGATATTTTAATTTTCGGCTTTTGGTGTAATACATAGCACTGCAGAATTCGAACGGTTCCGACTTCAAGAAATGTGATTTAAGTACATTCATGAAATTATATCAATTACAAACACTTCCAATTCAGAGAATGTTTAATGTTTCGATCCTAATAAAATCAAGTGTACTGAGAAAAGCTTAATTTCTTCAAAAACATTCAGCTTATTTCGCCTCGATTTCCCCCTTTCTTGTCCAGCTACCGGTAGCAACCACGATATGACGACCAAATCTTCTTGGGTAAATCCTCTCGAGATGATGGTAATGATGCTCTAACAGCGCTTTTTATGCTTCGGCGGATGGGAAAAAGAAGAAACAGACGATGAAAAAAAAAATCGTACGAGTACCGAAAGCGGATTGGAGCAGTGTTCTTAAGATCAGCTTTTCTATTTCGCGTATACCGCAGCGTCTGGTTGATGCCCTGGGGCAGTACGTACCCTACCTCTTCGTTACCTCCGCTTACCGTACATTAGGGATAAGACAAGAACCAGCTAACCCAATCATCTTTCTACGGCTATAGCAAGTTTAATCAACCTTGATCCTGCAACAAAAGTCCTACCGGCAAAGTGTTCATTTTATGCTAAGATGAATGCTTTAGGTAATCTCCTCAATTTAATTTGTAAGTCTCACTCGGTAGCAGTGATCTGTATTTTTATTTTAACTTCAATTTCCTGCAAGAAAAATGTTTAGTGTCGAGAAATGAAAACAGAACATGCCACATTCTGTTCACTCGTTACACGGATGATAAATAATTGTTCTAACAACTCCGTGCTATTCGATTAAGTACACACTACCAAAAAAATCTGGAAAATTACATCACATATGATGTAAATAAAAAGAAGCATCATATATGACGGAATTTTCAGTGCGAGTTGAATATTACACGCCTGTAAAATTATGCAACGTGTAATATGAAAGTGATGTCAATTTAACGCCACTGAATTTGTGAAAAATATCCTATTGGAATTTGTTTTGTTTACTTTTTATTGATCCAATTCAATGGAGTTTTTTCATCTTTCATTACAAAAACAATCTTTAAATAATGAATTTCATTTATTTGTGAAATTTAAAAAAAAAATGTCTTACACATTAATTATTTTAAAATTCACTTTCACCATCTTCCGAAGTAGAGTTAAGCAGAGTAGCATGGGGCCGCTTCCAGAACAGCTTCCGCTGCTGCTGCTTTTCGGAGTTATCCGGAACCAACGATATCGACGAACTTAGAAGCTAACTGCTTCAACAAATTACTTTGGTTCACGATTTGACTGAACTCTACATTTGTGTATTCCTGTTTTTGACAGTTTTTATTTTTACATGACGTTATCGCGTTCAGTGTAATGTAATATTAATTTAACTCCCTGTCGATATTAAATTCCGTGTCGTGTAATTTTCAGAAATTTCTAATTTAGTGCTGTTGAGAATTTTGTGTGACCAGAAAAATTGTAAAATTACATCATATATGATGTAACGAAAAAGATGCATCACATATGATGGAGTTTTCAGTGCGAGTTGAATATTACACGTCTGTAAACTTCTTAAGACGTGTAAAATTTGAAAATATGTAAAATATTAAAGACGTGTAATATTTAATTCGCACTGAAAATTCCGTCATATGTGATGCTTCTTTTTATTTACATCATATGTGATGTAAATTTACATCAAATAATCGCGTTCTGTGTCAAATAATATTCGTGTCATTAGAATTCCGTGCTTTTTAGGATTCAAATATTTTTAGTCTGTTAATTTACATCAATAAATCGCGTTCTACGTCATGTAATATTAAAGGTTTTCAATTTCAGTGTTGTTAAGGATTCAAATTTTTTTTCTGTGTATATGACATTCCCTGCATTTTTTTCTACCTTTATCTCTGTTTGGAAAATTGACCATGTAACAGAGAGTATGAATATAACTGAACTTGAGGAAAAAGGTGATGAACAACCCCTAAACATGCATAAAATTTGATGAAATCTTCTTCATAAGTTGTTTCTGATTTTTCATGATTTGCCAACTTTTTGATGCGGTTGGTCTATAGCTGTGGTTTTCAAACTATTCGCTCACCGTCCCCTGTTTCGATTTTTAGAGCTCTCCGCCCTCCTAAGGGTATTTTGAAACAAATTTGTTCCCAAATGCAACAAAAATTGCCAACTCTGAGCTCTTCTACCGCCCAATTGCAGGCCTTCAACGTCCCCTAGGGGCGGTAGGGACCACTTTAAAAACCACTTGTCTAAAGGGCTTGCTCAACGATTCATGCAATTAAACCAGTATTCTCGGTTTTCTGTATTTTTAGGGAGACTTGATTTACAGTATATGATACAATGAACACAAAAATGTGACTGCTCCTGCCGTCAAGCTATTCTAAAGTAACATGCTTGGCCACAACTTTTATACCTTCTGTAAGGGAAGTGGATGATGTTGACTTCACCACATTGTGTAATCCACTTATAAAAGACCCTAATATACCCCGGGGCCCCCTGGACCGTTATTATAAAAAAGTGACCATCAAAACCAAGTATAGGGCTCGATTCCTTAGGTAATTCTACACCTCTGGGCAAATTTAAAAAAAAATCCCTAGTCGAATTTTCGAGAAATCTTGATTTGAAGTTATTAGGTAAAAAAAACAGATATTATCATAATTCGAAGTACTTAATATCGCCAAGATACCTCCAAAAAGGTCCAACAAGTTTTCCGAGATGTTTTCAACCGGAAGATACATGTTGCCGTTGCTACAATTGTAATTATTTACAGCTGACTCAACTCACTAAACAGGCTTAAGTATGTTGTTTATACGGTTTAATGGTTTTAGTTTAACTTAAGTGTTACTTTCTTTGGAATGAGAAATAATGGTTATTTTCAATGGAGAAACGTAAAATAAACATTAATGTTACAGACTAATAGTAAGATGCTAATCCTAACATAAGGCTATGATCATTTAGTATCCGGGCATTTTATTTCGGTGATAGCTACGTTATTAGAGCTCGGATATGCAAAACTTTAGCAGCGTTGTGTTGGTTATGAAATGGACTATCTTGCCTATTTTTACCAGATTTTTAAGTTAATGTGTGTTTGAGATATTTACGATGCAAAAAGACATGGTAAAAATAAATTTGCACAAATTTGCGCATTTTGCGCTTTGAAAATTCTTCATTGTCGACTTGAAAACTCATAAACTGTTGATTTTTTTCTTATTCTTTTTTGGACCGAATGGTTTAAAAGTATGATGAGCCACTCTAGAAGCCACACGAAGTTCAAATCAAGCATCGGAAAGGAACCCTTGATCTTAAATATGGTAAAAAGTCTATGGTTATTGGGGATAACTGAATGCAGACCCCTTAAATAATGCAATTAATTCATTTCCGTCAGTCAAAAAGTGTTGTCTGACTAGTAGACACCAAGCAAATAACTAATAGTGAACAGTCCATAGATTGCAATATGTGCAACCGGTTTTTACGCAATGTGCCAGATGTGTCCTGATGGGCGAAGAAATTAATATCAAAACCGCATTTAAGAGATCAAATTTTTCGAGATGCCTACTCATGAAAAGGTTCCAACCAGATTCCAATTGCTTTTTACAGGTGTGTTTGTGTAAAACATCATGATTTTGCAAAGGTTTTACTTCTGTGGTCAAAGTAATAGATCAATACATGACTCACACAAGTGTGCAAAGTTAAAAAAGAGATTTTATGAAAAAGTAAGATTATTTCTTGAAATCATTGATAAATAATTTTTTTTATATTTTTATATTAAATGTCATATTAACACCTTCATTTCCTCCATAGAAAGTTTTTCGATCAAATGAATAGTTTTTAAAATACAATCGTTTGTAACTGCCCGGATACTAAATGATCATAGCCTTACATGATTACTGTTATAATCAATCAATGCACTTATCAAGCGATCATTGCGATTTGCGATGATTTCGGCGCTTTGTACCTCTGCCAAATCTCGTCGAAATCACAATGAACAGACTCGGAGGCCTGCTCATTGTGCAATTCAAGTCCTCTACCTCTTCAAAATCATGTTCCAGATTAAACGAATAGCATTTCGTGTACATGGTTTTGAAGTTATTAAGAACCTGAAAATTGTAACATTATTAAGATTTGTTTAACATTTGTTTAGTAGCATAACTTGCCATGACGTAATCTGAAAGCTCAGGATTGTCTGCCAAACAGTTGGCAGCGTCTACAAGCGCGTGGCAAACTCTTCCAGTGAACCCGTACGTCATCTGTTGATGCCTCACCTGCGCTTGGTTCACCCACAAGTCTACCCAGTCTGGCGCCTTCTTTTCGACGGATTTGAAAATGGTATTAACGAGTCCAAGCGTGATGTGTAGTGGCGGAGGCGGGCAAAGGTTCAGGATTTTGTCCCCATCGTTACCGGAAACTAGAGGGACATTGACACAGCTTGCAGAGTTCTTTCCAACCATTTCCATTTTTCGGTTGCAGTGATCTTTGATGGTACCTTTTGTTCTCGAGATACCATTTGTTGTGCCGAGCTCACTTTTGAGGGCTTCGCAATATGGACACGGGTTCCTCGAGGAGTGTTCCATAATGCCGATAATAATGTTAATTATTTTGAGGTCCTCCGCGACCAAACATTCCACCTCGTGCAATTTGAGTAGATCCGTCCAGATAGGGGAAATATTATCGTATTTTTTTTGCAAGGTTTGGCGAAAGAGCAATTGTAAATAGCTTCTTTACGCCACCATCCTTGAATCTATTCTCAGCTAGATGCTCCGTTGGTGGGAAAACCAGCGATAGCGTGATTTTGAAGAAGCTCCAACCCCAATCAATTCCAATTTCAACCAGACAATCATCTCCAGCAGTTGACCTTGATAGCTTAATACGGTTTATGAGCTCGGGTTCATTCGTGCAATACGCAACAACATGATCTGACGAAGATGCAACCTTTTCCGTGACGCTGGACAGCTGAACTACTTCGAACAAATCTTCGAGCTGTCTGTTCATCTCCACTAGCTTGTTCCTTACACCTGGTTCGATTTTTACACCCGACGCTCGAATACTTTTTACCATACCTAGATAATGAACAGATAGCATAACACAAACTATGTTCTAAATAAAAACCTAGGGTGAAGGGCCTATGTACATGAAATTTGGCATATACCTCGAATCCTTTAGGAAAGCATTTTTTTACCAATTTTTCACCAGGGTCTAAAAATTAACATGTTTTTATCTCATTAGGCACGTTGTTTTAATCAAAATATTGAAGATTTCAGTTTTTTAATTATTGGCCCAATTTTATGTAAATACATAGGCTGAAATTAGATCCCTTTACCCTTCTTACCCAAGGTTTTCCTCATGCTCAGATTGCTCAATTGTTACCATCTTGATAATGATAATATGATATTTTTAGATCAGGTGAGGAAAATATTCATATTTATAATCTATATATAATTGTATCTGGTTTCGAATGCATATAATCAGCAACAGCCGCATCCGCAGAACTCGACGAAGGATCTTATTTTTCAAAATCTTCTTCAAATTTGACGCTCGGGTGGATTGAGTGCAACGGTGGCATTTTCCTCTTCCATATTCGCTGTAGCTAGTATTGCAAATGACCACCGCTTGGCACCGACCAATGTCTTCAGTGCCTGGTGTGGATCTGGGTCTTCCGAATTTGGGCTTTTTGGATTCGAAACCAGGAAGATTGGTTCTGCAATCATATGTACTGGCAGCGACGTATATTTCACACTTGCATATACCCTGGAATCGCGTGTTAATTGAATTTTCGAGCTTGTAATTATAAATGCTGGGGACCCTAGTACCTCCCTTGCTGTACTCCCCACACGCCACGCGACATGTTGTGCAGATGACCAATGGATACAGGTTTTCTCCAGCTTCGAAACTTTGCAGAAATTTTCGGACAACAGTTTTTGTACTTTCACTTATCGGTCGAAGTGGCGTTATCCTTGAAAGACAAAGTACGCACACCAATTTTCTGTTTTTTTCGTGACGACCCATTTTGAAGGAAAAACTGCACTCACGAGCAAGGTCTTTGATACACTAGGTTCTCCGACTTTCACAGTAAGTAGGCGAGGAGTGAGCGGGGCTCTCAATGAGTTTGTTTATTTTTTGCTCAGCTTTTCGGTGGTTTGTTGGTAAACAAACTTCATGAGTTCCGCATAGTTGCATAGCCTACATACCCAGGCAACCATTTGGTGGGTATTTCGAATTTGCAACGCAAATATACGTGCAAATATACGTGTAAACATATCGTATATAATGAAGCAGAACCAGTATATACGTATCATTTTGGAGGCCATATAGATACATTAGCAAACATATTCTTGATTTGGATTGTTTTAAATTACGATTTGCACGACTTGTCATGCGCATCATTTACGACTACCTACCCTGATTCTTTTTGGAATATACTATGACAATTTACATCATCATATAGATGACTGTGGTTGTAATGTACGACATTTTTCGTAACAATATGGAAAGTTTGACGACTTATTTGGTCGTCTTTTGCGACTTGAGTGCAGGGATCTCATTTTCCGTCAGTTGAATAAAATAAGATTATTATTATTTTTTTGTACTTTAAACCAATTGGTTTGTTCATCCCCAAAAATAATAAAAATAAGATTATTTCAAAGAAATGCGTTTTTTGCTGTCAAATACAAGTTTATATCGTACAAATTTATATTTTGCTTGATTGCTGATTTTTTTCAACGTTCATGAAGTTATTGTTAGTACCTGGACTTGATCCCATGACGATACGATCTGCAGCTCATGGTGGTTCCTCGACGCTATCTGGAATATATAAATTCAAGAGGATTTGCTTCAAAGGCATTAAACCAAAGGCAAATCGTATATTTCTATAACTAAAATCTTTTAAATCGTAGAACACGTCACCGATGATCTAAAAATAGATCAGCATTTTGAAGCCTCCTTAAATACGAGTCTAATCATCGATGCCGTATTATCATAAACGATTTTATTGAACTTATTTGTATTCTTTTACGATTGCCAGCAAATACGTTTTACGATAATCAGACATGCGAATTAATTTGCATATGTGTACGATTGCATGCACATTATTACGAATCAATGCAGTTATATAAGATTTTAAAGCATATATCTCCAAGTGGCAAGCAAAGTTGCGAGCTTATTTTCTTTCTGCTAAGATCTAACACCTGGTTGTTATGATAATATACGTATTTCATGTTAAAAAAAAATCTTAATTTCGGATAATTTTATGCATAGCACGACAAAATCTATCAACCATGGCTGATCATCGTCCCAGACAACCATTTGGTGGGTATTTTGAATTTGCAACACAAATATACGTGCAAATATACGTATAAACATATCGTATATAATGCAGCAAAACCAGTATATACGTATTATTTTGGAGTCCATATAGGTACATTAGCACACAATTTCTTGATTTGGATTGTATTGTCGTTAAAAAATCATGCAATGTATTCAAATACGATAAAGAATATGCATGGGCCGCACATTGTAGGTGCAGATCTACGAAAATGAGTTTAAATTACATTGTATACGATATAATCTGTAAAATAAAATACGTCTTCTGGTTGTCTGGGGTATATCGGTCGTATCACAGATTTTTTGCGAATTGTCGTACACGAAGGTCGAGTTCATATGTACATAAATACGAATCTCTCTTCTTGTCCTAATAAAATCGTGCAATGCATCTAAATACGAAAAAGAATATGTATGGGCCGCACATTGTAGGTGCAGATATACGAAAATGAGTTTAAAGAACATTCTATACGATATAATCTGTAAAATAAAATACGACTTCTGGTTGTCTGGGTAGCCAAAATGGCTGAATCGGGAATTCGATATTCGGTAACACCTCGTGAATATATACACACCTTGCTCACGAGATTATCTTCTTCTTCGTCTTCTCTTTGATTTGAGCTGTGTAAAGCGTGTAAAGCTCAGATTGGGCTAGCTGCTTTGACTATATGCCCCACGAGATTATCACAAAAAAATACAACTATATCGTAACCACGTGCTCAATGTCTCAATGTTGCTGGAGCTTGATGATAAGGGATATTTTTAAATTTCAAAGCCTACTATGCCCGTTGATTTTTTTTTAGTTGGTCGTCAATAAAACAAAGTAAGCTATAAATATTTAGCCGATCGTTTCTTCATCTGTATTAATTATTAAAAATTAAACCGTTTAATTAACATACTTAAGCCTTTTAGTGAGTAAAGTCAGCTGTAAATAATTACAATTGTAGCAACGGCAACATGTATCTTCCGGTTGAAAACATCTCGGAAAACTTGTTGGACCTTTTTGAGTGTATCTTGGCGATATTACCCAGTCAATTATTATTCTACCTGACTTTTTTTAAACGTGTATTTATGGCAGCTAACTGACAATTCAACGGTCGAAATTCTTTGTATTTGTGAGATAAATTGAAATCTGTCACACAGACATCTACATTTAATGTTGTTCATGCTTATGCTACACAAATAAGATGAACCGTCCTTCAAATTGTTCATTCATGTGTTCTCTGCAAGTATGGCTGCGGCAGTGACTCCAGTACCATTTTTTTTTTCAAATTCACAAAAAAAAAAAAAATTTGGATTACATTTTCAATGGTTTCAAAACAAATACATAACAAACATCAAACAAAATGTTGAAAACTAAAATAACATGCTAATTGCAAATAACAACTTGTTACAAAGTACTAAACAACAACTGTTTGATGGTTATTCATTCATTGCTATTTGAATTAATTTATTCATTTATTAATTATCACCAACTGTGTTATTGAAAATTTCAAATCATTTAGAATAATTAAATATTGGTGAAATTTGTCTTATTGATTAGAGGATTGAAAAAAATTTTCATCTGGCATCCATGATTACTGCCGAGTGTCGAATCACTGCGAGGAACCCGAGGAACGAAACGCTCGGCAAACGTTTTTATCTGACGAACGGAGGAACAACACAGAGCTTTTTGTTCAACTGTGCATCATACAAATTCGATAGATTTGCTCCACGAATCGACTATGGGGACTCCGGTAAGTTCGACGCGGATGTGATGGCACCGGTGGCGGCCAGGTTTATTTGGTTTCATCGCATCAAAGAGCGGAAAGGCATCCGCTGCTCAATTTTTCATCGAAAATGCACTGCTGAAACTGAGACTGGATGCAATGCAATGGTAAGAAATTTGAAAACATTTCCAATCATGTTTTGATGTTGATGTTGATGTTTTTCTTTCCATAGGCGAAAAAACCAGACCCGCAATTGGTCCTACCGGAGGATGTAAAGTGATGAAACAGGAACTTGGATCAGTGACGTCATCTGCGAGCTCGGAGGAATTTGATAGAACAGTGTATAATGTGTTAAAAACTACGATTGAGTGAAATAAAAGTTGGTTGAAATGATATACCTTTGATTTTAAGATATATCCGAAAATTTTCTGAAACTGGGCAATAAAATATCTGAAAAATTAAAACATGGCTGCCGGGTATCTCGCGTTTACCAATACTCATGCACATGCCCACACAACAGATGTTTGTATGTATGTGTCATGTAGTCATTTTGAAGCGGTAAAATTCATTTCAAGTAGAATCGGCTGGGCCATTTTCTACTTGGCTGCATAGAGAAATTCTACTAGAATTCTACTAGAAAGGCTACTAGAATTCTAGTAGCCCTAGTAGAATAATTATTAAGCGGGTAAGTACTTCGAATTACGATTATATTGGTTTTTTTTTCCTAAAAACTTCAAATCAAGATTTCTCGAAAATTCGACTGGGGATTTTTTTTTTTTAAATTTGCCCAGAGGTGTAGAATTACCTAAGGAATCGAGCCCTATACTTGGTTTTGATGGTCACTTTTTTTATAATAACGGTCCAGGGGGGCACCGTATATACAGTATATACAGTAAATTTTATAGATATCCTACTATTTGATAATTTGTTCTACCGAATGTCCTACCATTAACATTTTTATTCCCCAGCAAACGTTTTTGTAGCTTTTGATATACGTTCCATATACATTATAGAATGATCGTATGAAAGTTGAAAAAACAGCATTTACCTACCAAAGTGAAGGCAATATACATACATGAACTTCATTTCTTTCTTAGGCAATGAAAACTACACCGATTGGGCGTTATCCAATACCTTATACGTACCTATCAAAATAATTCTTCAAATCGTCGCCAGCGATAGTATTTTCCAATTCGCTCGTTGGTCAACATTACTCAAATTCCATCTAATTTTTAGCCTGCACTGCTGGTTACAGAGAGAACATGACGATGATTTTCTCACTTGAAGCTCGAGCGCTGAGCAAAATCATTTCAATATTTACCAATATGGCGGACTTTCTATCAAATCCGATTTTAACTGACTTCACACGACATTTTATATGATCTTTTCACTATGCAGTTGGAATTGAATTGTAAACGACATAGGATATCATTTCTGATACGATTTCATGTTTGCTGGGCCTAGTTAGCCTAGTCTTGTTTGATGTTATTGTCGAGTCCGGAATTATTATTATTAATGAATAATTATTATTAATCACATATCAGTTATTAAATTAATCAAACTCATGTTTTTCTATACTTTCTATACTACATTTCCTATATTCTCTACAGTTATGTTAACTTGACTAAAGCCCTTATAACTTTTTCGATCACTATCTCACACAATTTACTTTTGAAGTATCAATTCAACAACTATTGTCATCGAATTTCCGAAAAAATGAAAAAATTATGGACAATTTTAAATGTAACATCATGTTACTGACATGGTTTTCAAATTTTTAAAATTGTTCATTACACTAAAGACCATCCCAGGATCAATTTCGGACACAAAACATAATTTGGAGATTCGTCCTCATCAGCACCCTTGTTCTATTGGGTGTTTACGATTGATTGAAACGGCTGGCGATTTTGATAAGATCATTTTTCGGCTGCCCTTAATATTATCCAAACAAACTTTCAGACCACAAATTGGCAACCTGACAACCTGAAATTTGAGTCCACTTGAGGTTGGCTGGATAGCGCGTCTCCCGATTATTTACAACTCATCAAATATATCGTACGCTCGGTGGAAATGATATGCCTATTACTTCTTTTCGGTGTGTTTGGTAGTGTTTATTCTTACTTCGAGAAAGCGAAAAAAAGCCAGTCGTGTGCTCAACAACCTCCAAATGATGCGGGTGAACAGATACGAATCTCCATGTTGGGGCCATCAGGTTTGGACCCGAGCCAAGTAGACCGTTGGGGAGAGACGAAGTGAAAAGCTTGAGGCTCGAACCTGAACTTTGAAAGATCAATTTCCAGTCATTCGATCCTTTTTGGGCACGAGACACCAGATCGTGGCTTGTGCTGATGTGGTTTACAGTGGTCAGTTTGTCTTTTCATCTAGGGCTACCTATATTAGAAACATTCAACAAAACCATTATCCCTAAAGATAGAGCTTCTTGGCTTAAATGCTAACGCCAAAGTATATAAATTCTTGTTGTTTTAAGTATAAAAATGCATCCTAAAAAATGCCGAAGAGCTCAATAAAAATAAATAATAGAACCAACATGATGAATACTTAAAATACACAGTAAACAAAAATTACCGAGTTCGGTAATTTTTTTACCGAAATCCTAACATGTGTAAATCGTTAAACTGTTCGGTATTTTTTTCGGTAAAAAATAAACGAACATCGGTAAATGAAGAATCGATTTACCGATGTTCGTTTATGAATTATACACATCAAATAAAACTTTTGAAAAACTGTCAGCTCTCTACAGCATCTTTTTTTCTTATAGTGGGTTATACAGTGACCGAAACAAGAATAGTAAAACCATGTGTTTTGCACCTTGTTGATATATGACTGGTTGAGAATCATCGACAATTTATTCTACATTTTTTTTTAAACTGTTTGGATAAATCAAGCATAAGTTTACTTTTTGGATAAAGCAATTGGCGCTGAGAACCAAAATATTGAAAAAAGTGCGAAAAAAATAGTTCCACTTGCGTTTTTTTTTTACAAAAAGCAAGATTATTTCTTAAAATTAACTGTTTATATGTTAATAATAATGCTTCTTCAAACTTTTTGAATAGATCCCTGTATTTTTAAATATTTTCCAGCATTCCAGAGGTTTTCAAGAGGTTTTTAGGAGATGCTCCTTTAAAGCATGGATCAGCTTAAATCTGGACGCATTAAAACGGGTGTATCTCTGAGCTATAATAATAGCGAAATGTAGATGTGCTGTACTCAAACTGTAGGTTTTTATTGTACTTTAAAGGAAAAATAATTTTAAAAAATATTCCGACATGGTTTTGATGAAATTACGAACTTTTCGACGAATACCACTCATCATAGTTTGGACACTCTGATCGCTGACCTCAGCGGCCATTTTGTTCCACCATCTCTTCATCTCTGTTGCATTCCGAGTAGTCCTACCATTCTTCTTCATCTTCTGCTTGACAATTGCCCAATATTTTTCGATAGGCCGGAATTGAGGGCAGTTGGGTGGGTTGATGTTCTTTTCGACAAAATCCAGCCGTTGTCCCGATACCACTATAGTAGGTACCTGTTTGATGTAGTGTATGCTTGCCAAATCTGGCCAAAACCTTACTGGTCGTTTGTGAGAACTCATGTACGGAAGAATACGTTTTTTCAGGCACTCCTCCTTGTATATCTTGGAGCCCATGGTCTTGTTTGTCACAAAAAACCGGCGTTTTTCGTCCGCAACGCAAATACCTTGCCAGATCAAACACTTTCTTGTAATTTTTTCAGCAAAAATGAATTTGAACTTGCCGGGAACATCATTCCTACTAGTGGCATTATAAAATTTTTGGCCAGGAAGCAGCCCAAAATCCATCTTCACCTACGTTTCGTCATCCATGAGGATGCATCTGTCGTACTTCGTTAGAACCTTGTTGTATAACTTCCGGGCACGTCTTTTGGCTACTACAATCTGCTTCAATGTCCGGTTTGGTTGCTTACTGGCCCGATAAGATCGTATTCCTTCGCGCAGATAAATCCTTCTGACGGTGCACCGGTCGACATTGAATTTCTTGGCGATGTCATAGTCCGACTGCCCTGGGTTTGCTTTAATCGTTCTCAACACCTTCAAATGCAGTTTCCAATTTTTAGTTTCATTATGACGCCTGATATGAACCTGCCGATCCATAGTATGCATCTCACGGAATCGTTTGGGAACGCAGTACACGGTCGGGGTTTTTTACGTGGGTGCCCAAAATCCATTTTCGTCTCGCTGCTTCTATCACGTCTTACATTTTTGAAACAAAACGAATCGAAATGAAATTTTCAGCACTGAAAGAGGAAACATTCCAAAACAAAGTACTGTCAAAACGTTCCAGATTCGACTACTAGGAGCGTTATGGTGTAATAAACAGTGCGCCAGATTTAAGAAGATCCATGTTTTAGTACTAATGAATAAGATATTTGAGTTGTAATACTTTACCTAACTGCTTACTTTCTTCATTGACATGACGTGAAATGATAAAACAAACATTTTGGGTTAATTTTGAAACAGACAAAATCAGGTTGGAGTTTCAAAACTTCTATTTTTTTAAATTAAACTTAACTTTTCCAGTTTCCAGTCATAGATGGCAGCACTATCTTATAGTTAAAACCAAAATGTTTCAATATCCATTTTCGGAGTTGTTTAGGCCCATATTTATCATTTCGAGGTTGTTTTTAGCACAGTTTTGTAGGAGTGAAAGCTTTTCCGGATTTTCAAAAAATCACCAGCACAAGAATATATAACCGCCAAAGTTCCTGCTCTTTCTCAACTTCCGATTCAAGCGCAAATCATACCAATAATACTGCTAGCCGTCTGGTCCATCATGCTCCATCAGAAAGTACAACATTATTCTGATTATCGGTCCTATAAATTCACTTTTAAGTGACCTTGATGCAATTCTAATTTTTTTATTTAGTGATCTTAGAATTTCCAAGGAGTTCACACGGTACCAAGTACTTATTTCTTGACCAAAATCATCCAGCAAACCGAGTCGTCGAAAATGGGTCTCAATTCCGTTTGATAGCAAGAAAGTGCTGCCATCTATGACTTGATACTGGAGAAATAGTGTTTGATTATTATTCACTTTTACACAGGAAATTTATAGAAATAATCTTGATTTTTGTTGGAAACCACAAGTGGTACTATTCTTATTCCGCACCTAATTTTTCGTACTTTTGGTCCTCAACGCCAATTGCTTCGTCCCCAAAAAAGTTAACTTGATTTTCCGTTAAGAAAAATTAAAACAAAATTTTGACGATTTTCAATCATGGGGCCGTCCATAAATGATGTCACGCAAAATTTGGTAAAATTTTACACCCCCCCTCCCCACCCCTGTCACATATTGTCACAACTTCCGCAACCCCCCTTTTTGTATTACGTCACGTTTTCCTAACCCCCTCCTCCTTGGAGTAAAATTTTCAACCCTTTAGAAATTGGATTAAAAATTTTGCTTTTTTAAATTCATCAGTTTTATTCAAAGAATTGAAAAAAGGTAAACAATTTTTAACAAGCCTTCAATCATTGCTGAATACACATTTCAATCATGAGTCCAAGGATTATGTTGATGACTTTCCATTTCAATCCATCCAAATCAAGTTCCTCTCCTTCAATCCATTCGCATTCCAAATCTTCTCCACAGGTTAGAATAGCCAAGCAATCCTATTCACGTTTTGCCACTTTAGTGGGCCGGACTTTCCTGAGTGTTGCAGTGGAATGTTGTGAGCTTTCTTATGCTCATAAAATTTACCAAAAGAGATTACGTAAGTATTATTATTCATTAAATGAATAGTGCAAGTTTATTGCAAGTGCAAGTGAATTTAAGATAAAATTTTTTGTTATTGTTTTGCTGTTTTCATTTTTTTTTTGAAATGATAAGTGATGTCACGCTCAAGCTGATCACCCCTCCCCCCCCCTGTCACAAATTAGCTTAGCTTAGCTTAGCTTGATTGACTACTCACATCCACCTGAACTATGAAACCCGAAATGCGTGAACTTCTATGTTTACAATACTTAGTTTTTTCTAGTCATAAAATGATTGCATAATCGAAATTATATTACTTTAGCTGCATTTAGAGCTCCATCGTTGCAGGCGTGGCTCAGTGAAACGAATTCCACATCGCCAATGGTTGCTACTCCGTGATTGACCGAGGCCATCAATTTTGTCCAGAGGTCAAAAGAATGGTATCTGGGATTGACAGCACATTCACAATGAACAAAACTGATGCTCTCTCTTTACACATCAATAACGGCGCCGGCCACGTCCTAGTAGTCAATAGATAGGATAGAAAATAGAGAAAAGGATGAAAGAACAATGTTGTGCTTTAGGACCGAGGTCACCTCTGCATCCTAGCAAAAAATATTTATTGGAGATGGGGTACAAGGATTCAATCGGGAAACACTTTTGACTAGTGTTTTGTTACATCTAAAATTTTCCTATATACATACTATTTCCTAGTAAAATTCCGTTATATAAAAGTTTCTTTTGATTTTTCTCAAACATGTTTACTTTAAATAATAATTTCAAATCTAAAAAAAAAAAAAATTGAGCAAGAATATGACATTTTTGAAGCGCGTCAGGAGAAAAAAGAACTGTTTTATTTGTTTTTTTTATATGAATTTTGCTTCTAGCCTTATATTTGAAACGATATGAAAAGTTTCGATTTTTGAACATTTTTTTTTGTTTCAACAAATAAGTTTCGTGTTCTCAGTGTATGCATTTGTTAGTTTTTCAATTTTCCAACAATAGCAGCAACATCTTTTGATAACTTTCTTCCAGAAACCTGTTACTTTTTTTAGAATTTTTCTGACAATATCAAAACACCACAGATAGAATCAGGCCAGAATATGATGGCACATTTTCGTTTGAAAAGAGAAGTCTGGAAAATCAGCAACAGCCAAGAAAGTAAAGCAAAATGATTTAACAATCTTTCAATATAAAAATGAATCAGGTAGTTTTTTGTTGATTCCTTGATTTAAACTCTTATCCACATTTTCTCTTACCGAGAAACATTAAACTACACACATTTTGACAAACTTTTGAAACGGACTTCTTCATCGTTATGAATTTCCAATGGATACAAAAATTTTAACATGAAAAACTCAGCAAAGACAATGATTAATTTTTTTAATACTCAAAATTATTTCAAAATGAAAAAATACATAATTATATCAATTTTGGTAGCCCTTGTACTAGATACGAGCTTCCATACAGTTTAAAGCTTCACTGATTTCTGAAAAATGAAAACAACCTAAACTTTGTCTATGTGTCAAGCTAAGCTGAGTTCCACCTACTACAAACAAACAAAATATCGAATAATATACAGTAAAGAAAGTGTTACTTATCTTGCTATGGTTTCTCAGATCCTGCGATGATATTTGCAACTTTCTGTTAGATTGGCGTTTGGAATTCCGAAACATAAAGCTTGTACATGTCATGACACAACCAGACGAGCGACAATACTTATTAATACTTATTTTTCCCATAGGAAAACTTCCATCGATTCAACTTTTTTGGAAAATTGTCAAATATCACTAGCAAACTCGAATGAACGATTAAGTTCACACAACGGCGCACCAGTTTAGGCACCGATTGATCCAGGATGTATTAATTTTGGCACAAAAACAATCGATCTTGTTCTATTTATTTAACACGTCAAACGCGAGCGTAAAACTACAACAAAACCAACACATTTTCACTTGAACCACACACCTTATTATGCTTATGAAACTGAGCCTTATTATTGTTGAAAAACTTGAGTCCGAATCAAAATTTCCGCCTATTTAAACCACTTTTATTGGAGAAATTTTTGGAAAATTTGCGAAAACGCGGAGCGCAAAAATTTTACGTCATGTTCGAAGCACCGATTGCTTTGATCTCCCCCCCCCCCCCCCCCCCCTGTCACAAATTGTCACAAAAATCGAAACCCCCTCTCCCCCCCTAACATCATTAATGGACGGCCCCCATTCATATTTTAACATGCAAAACACATAGTGGTACTATTCTTGTTACGGCCACTGTAGCTTTCGAGCAGTAAGATTGTTTTCAAGCGTAGTATTCTTGGATTTAGTTGTGTGGCATCTGTATCGACGGAGCTCGCAATTTCGTTACATTTTAAATTTAAAAATGCAATTCAGAAGTTTAAATTTAGAATCACAATATTAAATCTATAGAACAAGAAATTAGAATCTGTATCCAGAATCAGAAGATAAGAAATAACAGTTGAGAATCAAAAACAGAACGAGACTTGATTCATCTTACGTTTTATCTGGTAACCCTTAAATTGGACAAGGCTCAATCGCCAACATGCTGCTGCACTCATGACAGAATATGATCCACACGTGCCGGCTTGCCCGCTGGTGATTGCACGAAATCCTTTCTTGGTCAACGCAACAGCAGCAGCACTTCGACGCACAACAACAACAGTAAATTTGACGAACGTGGGTGGAGGAGACAGGAGCTTTGAAAGATCCGAGCAAAGTCTGCGCGCCAAAACGATCATCGCATGGTAAATTTGCTCGGTATCCTGGAGTTTACTGGAACCAGCGGAATTCCCGCTAAATTTGCAAAACTCCGTCGAGCTCTTGAGTAAGCAGCTTGGTTTCATATCAACACGACTCCAAAAAAAAAAGTTGTTTTTGTCCGTTCGGGCGATCAAGACTAACTTCAGCACACACTCGTGCTTGTGTTGATAAATGTGTGCAGAAAACGTTGTTTATTCGTTTATTTCGCGCCAAATCTTGCTCGAGACCATGACCACGGAGATTGGACGGCTTGCAGGGAGCACCTCCGAGCGATAATTGTCATCATAAATAATGATTTGCATATAACCTTGAAGCAGCTCCAAAAATACTGGACTGAAAAAATATATATGTATTAGGCATTGTGCTCGATCCTTTGCTGGAATGCGCTTAGACCGTCCTCTCGCATGCACCAGGTTGCATTTCATGATAGTGTTGTTGTTGTTTTTTTTTTATAATCGGGAAGCGATCGATACGAATTTATTTGTCAGATTCGCTTATTTATGAAAAAGAAAACTGCAACTAAGTGATCCTCGTCGCCCAACACAGCTTTCAAACGCAGTAAAATCATAAATTGCGATTACTTGCGACGCGTTGGTATAAATGATGATTTCTTCTTGCAATCCATCCTTTCATGCTTTTATTAGGACTTAATATAAAATATCAATCCGTTGAAGTCTCCAGTCCCAATGCAATACTATTCAAAAGCTTATTTGACACTGATAAACATGGATAACGTAGGACATCGGTGATTTAAAATGGGTAAAACGAGTTTCAGTTAAAAAACTAGGATAAATTCGGCAGTGCAGTGCAATCTGATTTTTTTTTGTACATTTAATCTGAAAAAATAACAACACCAGTCTGTGCCAAAAACGATTTTTCAGTATAAAAATCAATGGAGGTGCTTTTTCCAAACTAACATGTTTATACCTGATTTCAAGAACTCCTAGCAAAAAACGCTTTAGTGCGTTGATTATTTTGGAACTACAAACAAAGAGTGTTGTCAACCTAAAGGGTGATACGGTCAAAATTTGGTGAAGGGAAAACGTGTGTAAATCGGTGAAATCGTTTATTTAAAAAATCAAATTAAATTTCTTTTTCAAGTTTAATAAGTATAAAATTCAGGAAAAATATTCAGTTAGGCTCCCGCTTTTATAATCCGAATTGCTGGGCCTTACGCTTAACCACTGCCATCAGATTTTGTACAGCCACCTTGTCCACCTTCTTCGCCGCAGAAAACCAGTTTGCCTTGAACTGCTGCTCGTCCTTAGCAGTTTTTTTTTGGTCTTCTTTAGGTTCCGCTTGGCAATAGCCCAGTATTTCTCAATTGGGCGGAACTCAGACGTGTTGGGAGGGTTCTTGTCCTTGGGAACCACCTGCACATTGTTGGCGGCGTACCACTCCATGGCCTTTTTACCTTAATGGCAAGATGCCAAATCCGGCCAAAACAGAACGGAACAACCGCGATTCTTCAGGAAAGGCAGCAGACGTTTATTCAAATACTCTTTCACGTAAATATCTTGGTTGACAGTCCCGAAAGCTATGAAAATGCTGCTTTTCAAGCCACAGGTACAGATGCCTTGCCAAACCAGATATTTCTTCGCGAACTTTGACAGTTTCATGTGCTTGAAAATATCTGCTACCTTTCCCCTTCCTTTTGCCGTATAAAACTCCTGTCCCGGAAACTGCTTGTAGTCGGCTTTGACGTAGGTTTCGTCGTCCATTACCACGCAGTCAAACTTCGTCAGCATCGTCGTGTATAGCCTCCGGGATCACGCTTTGGCCGTCGTATTTTGTTTATCATCGCGATTTGGAGTTACTACCTTCTTGTAAGTCGATAGTCCGGCTCGTTTTTTGGCTTGATGCACGGTTGTAGACTATACACCCAGCTTATTTGCGGCATCTCGGAGAGAGAGGTTAGGGTTTCGCTTGAAACTACTGGCAACTATCTTTGTCGTCTCAGCGGCTTCCGGTTTTCGATTTCCCCCCGATCCAGACTTCCTGGCTGTCGACAAACGTTCCCCAAACACTTTAATTACATTTGTAAACGGCGCGAGCAAAATTTTGATACGCTGCCCTTCTTCCTTGAACGGCATTTTGACAACTGAAGAGTGAATTCCAAAATCAAAATAGGAGCAACATTCTACACACACACACACACACCTTCAAAATGAAGGGTGTTCAGTTTTTTAAAATGCAAAATTGAAAGAAATACGTCAAGTTGATATTGACCAAATTTTGACCGTAATACCCTTTAATCCTGCATTTTTTTTCAAATTTTAACCGAAAGTTTCACTTTTTTTTATGCCATTCAAAACGAATTATTAAATTTCATATCGACCTTATCGCTGAGAGGTTTAGAGACGAGAGGCGAACAGAACCTAAAAACAAAAAATCAATTCTTTTTGATAAATCCGATAAAGTTCAAACGAGCATTCTCCTATTTATATTTTTTTTTTCTAAATGTTATGAATTTTTTTTTGTTTTACTTTTTCCCAAGGTTTTTACCATTTTTTTTATATTTAAAAATTGCAAAGAATAAGACACAACCTGTGCACGACTGCATAGTTTTTTATTCCAACATCGTTTCTTTTTAAATAAAAAAAAATAAAGCTAATTGACCCAAATGTGGAAACGGATGGTTTTTTACTGGGTTCTGTTATAATAAAGCAAGTTATACAAGACATTTTTGACCGAATTTTGAATGAAATCAAATATCAAATGAAATGTAAAGCTTGATTCTTTTTTGGGGTACGTATGGTTTGTTTTGTGCGATTCACCGTCAAAGTGTCCCAGTAACGTTTGAGCACGGTATTCACAGTCGATTTCGGTAGCTTAAGAGTCTTGGCGATCATTCCTCCTGATCGTGTTGGGTTTTAACGTGGGTGTACAAAGCTTTTTCTCAATTACAAAACTTTAGGGTCTAGATAATGGTTTTTGGCTGTTTTTACCATTGAATAAAAATCAACCAAATTTTGCACACTTTCTCATTGATGTGTATTGTTTACATGCTGTCAAACTCGAAGTAATGTTTTTCGATTCAACAAAAATGGAGGTGAACCAACGCAAGTCGAGAAAACAAATTCTTTCCAAACACCTGGAGTTTTCTGACCTGTCGCACCGCAGTGTTGAAGCAGTTCCAGCAGCAGTTGACGTTGAAGCACGGCAAAGGAGCTGGAAGAAACCCTGGACCGAAGAACAAAAAGACGGAGGGAAAGGTGGAGCGGGTGATTAAAGCAAATCCCAACGTCTCAAGCCGTGATTTGTCTAAAAAGATCGGCATGTCGCAGAGTTACGTTCAGAATGCAAAGAAGAGTGCTGGACTACATACATGCAAGGTAGAGAACTTCCCAAATCGCGATGAGCGGCAACAATAGACGGCTAAAACTCGGCCATGGAAGCTCTACGAGAAGATGCTGACAAAATATGACTGCTGTGTGATGGACGACTAAACGTACATATATAAAAGCCGATTTTAAGCAAATTCCGGGGTTGGAGTTTTTCGTCGGTAAGAGCTAGTTCGATGTGGACGACAAACTGAAGAAGAAGTAAATGTTGAAGTTCGACTCCAAATATCTCGTGTTTCAGGACATTTGTCTTGCGGACTGAGGAGTGAGCCTTTCGTGACAAAGGGCACAGTAAATGGCGAGATCTACAAACCTTAGTGCCTCGAGAAACGCCTTTTCCCACTCTTGCAGCAGCACAACGAAGCTCCACTATTTTGGCCAGATTAGGCATCATGCCACTATTCTAAAAGTGTCCTGGAGTGGTATGAGGCCAATTCTGTCCATTTTGTTCCCAAGGACATGAACCTGTCAAACCGCCCGGAACTGTGCCCGGAGGAGCAGTACTGGGCAATAATGTAGCGGGAATTTCGAAGGAGCAAGAAGACATTCAAAGACGAGACGAACATGTTAAGAAAATGGAAAAAAAAACTGAAAAACTGGCACCGGATGACACTGTAAAGACATTGATGGAGGACATCGAGCAAAAATGCGTTCAATTTTGCACTCTAGGCTCCATCGACTAATTTTTCTTTTGATTTTTTAAGTAAATCTATATTATAGCAATTTCTGAATGTTTGTTTGTTTGTCCTCTATAGACTCAGCCGTCTTAAGAGCTAAAGATCTCCAATTTGGCATGGATGCTCATTAGGACCAGGAATGATGAACCCCCTTCTGAAGGGGGTTGTCCATACAAGACAAATATTGTATTCGCGTTTTTGGTGTTTTTTTCGTCGGATCGTGATGAAAATTTTCACATGGGGGTATTGAATGATAAGAAATCGACTTCAGGTATTGAATTTGGGGTTAGGGGTCGGCAAAAGGGGGCTTCCATATTGATTGTTTGCTGTTTTAGCGATATTGACGTTATTATTCATCGTATTCAGATGAAAATTGGTACACGATAGTTTTGAGTGACGTGCAACCGATTTGAGGTATCAAATTCAGTGTAAG